>NC_088645.1:30121087-30261087 GCF_964019385.1 Sycon ciliatum
TAAATCAATACAAAAACAAGCAATGAACACAGAGTAATAAAAGGGGAAAAAACCAAATAGCATTATATTAAGTTGAGGCCAAAGGCAGCACCCTACTCCGCCTGGCGGCACTGGGCCAGAAATGAGTTCGGCTGTCGCCTCTTGCCGTACGAACCGCGGCAACCGCGGAAGCAGGTGACTGCCCACCGCAGCAAGCAGAAAGACAAACGGGTGCGTAGTATGCCCATTACTAGTGGGTACTTCAGTTCAGTATGGCGCTCAACAAACAGGGAGGCCAATGATTTCAGGAATTGAGTAGTTTCTGGGCCACTAAAGCCGTACGTCGAGAACACAAGTGGCGTGAAGGAGCCGCGCTCCACGTTAACCACACATCATCATCATCATCATCATCATCATCATCATCATCATCATCATCATCATCATCATCATCATCATCATCATCGATCAGTGGAGAACGGTTGGCAATTCTGAGGCTCTTGGTTTGCTTGGTTGACTTGGTTGCTGGAGAGGAACTGAGAAGCTTGACTTGGCTGGCGCTGCTGTCTGTTGCTGTTCGGTAGAGTGGTCATCACATTTTATCCTTTGGAGGCACCCAATGGCCACCCAATGGCCAGTGTTAGACCAGTGAGGAGAGGAGTGTGACTGCCTTGCTGCTGGAGGCAGTTTCTGACTCGATTGGTGACTCTGGTCGTACAGTCCTGATGCAGTCGTCACCTCAGTCATCCTCACACCTCCTATCCCTGCCAGTTCTGTCGCGATGCCGTGCTGCAACTGCCAGATTGGTCGCAAATGTGTTAGATGCAGATGTGTTCGTGCGAAGAAGCGCTGTGTGGACTGCTACCCTGGTAGAGCTACCCCTAGCCTTTGTCACAACCAAACTGAATCCATCGCCTCGCAGCCTGCTGGCGCTGTTGGCGCTGGTATTGTGGTCAGTGGTGGTGGAGGATGTTCAGCCAGCCAGCCATCTCAGCGAAACATATCACCGGAGGATAGCTCTGATGAATCCACTGCATCTGCAGATGAGGGTTGTGGCAGTGGCAGGCGCGATGTCGACTCCTGGCTGCGTGTAGATCACCCACTTGGGATTCATCCCAGCTCTGATTCCTCGCCATTCTCCCCAAGTGACATAGTCGAGTGCGGTCTAGCCAGCGCGGTGCCATGTTGTCGCTGCCAAGCAGGGGGTACGTGCATACGATGCGCTTGTGTCAGGGCTGGCAGAGTTTGTAGTAACTGCTATCCTGGGAGGGGTCGACTTGGCACCTGTCGTAATGTTGCTTCGGTGCCTGGGGTCCCGAGCTCTCAGCCCCAGATTATTCAGAGTGGCACCTCTGCTGCAACTGCATTGATTCCGACAGCATCTCAGGTTGACTTGCTTACCAGTTTGGAGGAATCTGACTCTGGTGCGCCACTGATGAGTGTGGATTCGGGCGCTGGGGGTACTGTACAACAGGCAGTGCATGGGGAGGATGACTCACGGTCCACTCTTATCTCATTCCAACCCCAGCTATGCCCATCTACGGGGAATATCGATTTGCAGGCTACGGGTTCTGGTCATGCGGATGTGGATCCATTTTCGCAGGTGCTTGGCTCGAGCCAGCCGGATGCTGCCTCTCCAGTTCCCACCACCCCTCGGGTCTCCATGCCTTTTGACATGGCTGACATCTATCAGGAGGTGGCGAGTTGGGAAAAGAACCTCTTCCGGGCTCCGACCGGCAGTGTTGGCAAAGAGTTTGTTCGGACACTCACGTCAGAACTTCAAAAGTTCAATTCGTCCCGAGGAGCGGAAGCCACTGCTCTATATCGTTTCTTCCTGCTTCCAGCGTTGGTGCTCCAGCGAGTAGGTCGGAATTGCCCTGCCGCAGAGTGCTCTGACCACACTCGTCGCAGACTAAATTTATGGATCCAGGGTTCCTATATGGAGCTAGTGCAGGAGGGTCGAACTATTCAGCATATGCTCAAGACATCGCAGAATCGGAGATCCAGGCGTGGCGAAGACCCTGCTCATGAGTTTGGCCACTTGATGGAACAGGGCCGAGTTCACTGCGCACTGAGAATGCTGGATAATGCAACCAAGCCCAAGTGTGATAAATCGGTCTTGGGCATGGACGACATCATTTCTGATTCTCATCAATCCCAGTCAGTCCGTGAAATTCTCGTCGGGAAGCATCCGGGGTCGGCACCGGCAGCGCCGGACATCCTGCTTCAGGAGGAGGCGGGCAATGTCAGCAGTATCTACTTCGCCAGCGTCAATGGAGAGTTGATCAAACGCACTGCCCTTTCTCTGCATGGTTCTGCGGGTCCTTCCGGCCTGGACGCGGATGCTTGGCGGCGGCTATGCACATGTTACAAAGGTGCATCTACTGATCTGCGTGAGGCAGTGGCGTGCTTCACACGCTTGATCTGTACCGACTCAGTCCCCTCCGGCTCACTCACACCGTACACAGCTTGCAGACTCATTGCCCTCAACAAGAACCCTGGCGTTCGGCCAATAGGGGTATGTGAAGTGTTTCGTAGACTGTGCTCCAAGGCGGCATTGTTTCTGATGAAACCCGACATTATGCAAGCCTGCGGACCAGTTCAGGCCTGCACGGGCATCCCGGCTGGGGTGGAGGCTATGGTGCACTCAATGACGGCTGCCTTTGCTTCGGAAAAGGCTGAGGCAGTGTTGCTAGTCGATGCTCGCAATGCCTTCAATAGCTTGAATCGCCGCGCTGCATTGCACAATATTGCTCGAGTATGCCCCCCGCTAGCACAAATAACATTGAATACTTACCAAGACCCTGCATCCCTCTTTGTGCGTGGTGGCCAGTCCTTATTGTCACAGGAGGGCACAACCCAGGGTGACCCTCTTGCGATGGCCATTTATGCCACGGCTCTCACCCCTCTCGTCAAGTCAGTCGGAACCAATGTTGCAGATGTGTGCCAGGGATGGTTTGCAGATGACTCGGCAGCTGCCGGAGGGCTCTCCCCATTGCGAAAGTGGTACAACCTCCTTAAGGAAGAGGGCCAAAAGTACGGCTACAACATCAACGAAACAAAAACGCAACTACTCGTCAAGCCTGGCTTTGAGTCCTTGGCTGCCGAGACTTTTGGTGACACAACTATCCACGTCAAGTCTCGTGGCGTACAGTATCTGGGCGCTGCTATCGGGACTGAGGCATTCCTCGGAGAATTCAAAGAGACAAAAGTAGAAGAGTGGGCGAAACATACAGAGATTTTAGCAAATTATGCCGCATCAGAGCCGCATGCAGCATACTCTGCGTTGACCCATGGCTTAGTCAACAGATGGAACTATGTGTTTCGAACTATGGCTGTTTCTGCGGAGGACTTGGCGCCGTTGGAGCGGGAGCTTCACTCCTCACTTCTACCGGAGCTCGTGGGACAACCGAGCGTGCCTCTGAAAGACATTGATATTCTAAAGCTCCCGACACGGGATGGTGGGATGGCCCTTCCGGACCTCACGACTCGACCACGGTTTGAGCACCAGGGCTCCAAGCAAGTGTCCGGACCTATGGTGAAGGAGGTTCTGGGCGATTTCGCTAAGGATAGCGATCCAATTTCTCTCGCTGGAGATGTGCCGGCTTCTGCAGATACTGCTGACCGTGGTGGAGCGTCTCCCACTCCCACGATGACGGCAACGGAGGTGCAGCCGCGGGAGGTCGCTGGCAACTCAAACCCTGGACCGGATGTGGCTGCTGATGTTGCTGGTGCTGGTACCCCCTTTCAGAGGATGATCGATGAAATGCGTCACAAAAAGCGTGTCGTCCACACCGAAAACCGGGAGCGCGCAAAGGCAGCCAGGAACAAAATAGTGGACACGAGCGATGAGATGACGAAGCGACGAATAGAAGAACACACGGAGAAAGGATCATCCTCATGGCTGAGCGTGCTGCCCCTGGCGGAGCATGGCTTTCGTCTCACCAAGCGTGACTTCCGGGATGCTCTGGCATTGAGATATGCATGGCCGCTAGCCAATACACCAGCAACCTGTGTGTGTGGTGAGCTGTTCTCAGTTGAGCATCAGCTATGTTGCGCCAGGGGCGGCTTCCCGACACTTCGTCATAACGAGATACGTGACCTGCTGGCGAGGGAATTGACTGAAGTCTGCACTGCCGTTTCGACAGAACCAGCGCTGCAACCTCTTTCTGGTGAGAGGTTTCCTCTTCGGTCAACGAACCGCCGAGAGGATGCGCGCCTGGACATAGCCGCTCGAGGGTTTTGGACCCGTGGGGAGGAAGCTTTTTTTGATGTAAGGGTATTTTGCCCAGATGCTCCTTCCTACGGGTCCAGAACCCTTCCTGCATTGTACCAGCAGCACGAGCGGCGTAAGTGGAACGAATATGGGCCAAGAGTCACAAATGTAGAAAGAGCCGCTTTCACACCTCTCGTGTTCTCTGTGCATGGTGGTTGTGGGAGGCTGTGCAATGTGTTCCTCAAGAGACTGTGCCAGATGCAGGCCGAGTCATCGGGATCTCACTATTCCCAGGTCATTGGTTTACTCCGCTGTCGGCTGTCTTTTGCTTTGCTGCGTGCTGCTGTGTTGTGCATACGTGGGGCTCGGTCACGGTACCACCATCCGGCGAGATGTTTTCATGATGTCTCGATTGCCGTGGCCGAGTCAGGTCTAGTTTGTTAAGTATCGTGCTGTGTCCTGACTGTGCATGTGGGATTGGTATGGCGCTTACCCTTTTGTTGCTGTTTTGTTGCTTTCATGCCTTTAAGCATGTAATTGTGTTCAATTGTTGTATTTCATGGAAAAACGATCTTTGCGTTGGATTCATTTAAACTATTATTTGTGTAGGGTTCCACTCCTTCATCTTGGGAAATTGTGTTTTGTTTGCCCAAAGAAGTGGCTTCATCATCATCATCCTCATCATCATTACCACCTTCACCTGTCAAGCTCAACTCTCCTAGTACATGTAACAGATCACCTGGGTTTTCATCATTGCTGTACACTCCGCTTCTATACTCCTCTTCCCGCAACTGTCATGCAACTTGTACTTTCATCATTTACATCAGTCACGGATTACATTGATAATTGTGGCAAGATATCGTTCAAAAAACTTTCAATTGTTGCTAAGATTGTGATATGAGTGCCCACCTAGTATATTTCATTACTGGTTAGTGCGTATTATGTGACCCTGTTCTATGCAAGCAAAAAGAAAATGTTGTAGCACTCACACTTTTCAAATAATACGCACTCACCAGGTTTGTCCACACGCACTCACAGCTGCCACATTCATCTACTGCTACCAGTCTCAGATACACTGCAAAGGTTCACACTACACGCGTTATGCATAACCGCAAGCTGTGCTGCATTCTCACGCTTCTTTTCATATTACTCTAGCTATATAACTGGTTGTTTTAGTGATTCTTACTATGTGACGATATTCCACTGATGATAGTCACACGAAAACCTTCTGGACTTGTTTCATTGTAATTGTTTTATACATGGTTACGAGTGCACAATTGATATTTTTCTATTTTTGCTATTCTGCTAAAGTTTTCAGTTTTCTAGTATGCTCAACAAAGTAACAAGTTAAGGCCGATTCACAATACAACTTTCTGAGACGCGACACGCGATTTGCGACAGTTGCGACAAGAAACTGCCTGTCCCGAGCTGTCGCAAGCCGTCGCAATGCACCTGTCGCAGAAGTTGAAGAAAGTTCAACTTTTGCGACATGCGACACGCGACATACACAAATGGAGTACAGTTGCGACCCTGGGTGCACGTGCAGTGCACGTGCATAGTACTACTTGTGTGCATGAGGCCGTCGCAAACATGAAGAATATTGTGAACCGTGTGTCGCTGCCGCAGCTCGTCGCATATGTCGCAAGTCGCATGTCGCATCGCAGAAAGTTGTATTGTGAATCGGCCTTTAGTTTCAAATTCCAAATAATTTCTCGATCGACGCATTCTCTGTGTATACTCAAATGTGGCCGGTTCTCCACGGGACCGAAGTGGATCGACAGCGACATGTCTCACCTTGACGAAGAATCAGATCATACTCCTCTCAGCAACATATGAGCGACTTCAAGCACCTAAAAATATATCGATATATTGGTCCTTCATCCTCAAAAAGGTAAATATTAGTTTACTCTCATCATCAGTGGATAATTAGATGACATGGAGGAGTTTCTACGCATCTTTTGTACGTCGTTTTCGAGCAGTGAAATGTTCCAGAGTACGGAACTTGTGTGTTTGCCGTCATTGCCAAGGTTACGATCGCAAACACGCCACCTTCCCGCGCTATGCTTTGTTATTTTGAACATTGTTACCGAAATTAAAACCTCCCGCGGAAAATCGATGTTTCTCGTATCAAATTTGGGTGCGAAAAATCTATCTGCACCCGATGACGCAAAATCTCCATACGAACCATGATTCATATGAAAGCCAGTCCGCACGGATTCTCTGTGCCAAAAAATCGTATGGAGCACGCCTCGAAAAATCCGTAGCGCCCTTACAGATTTTAGCACGGAAAATCGTACCCCGGAACCTCTCTAATATGGAACTAAAGTGACCTTTGCTGTTCCTGAGGGAGAGACCGAATGTACTGTTCAAAGGAGGAGTCAAAAGGCGGAGTCAACTGAACAATGGAGTAACAAGGAAAAACAGAGAGAATCAACAAGGAATATGACGATGAACTGGATGATGAGATGGACAGGAGGTGATACGGACGGTCATGATGAGATTGGCGACGACGGCAGCGTCGGGACGGAGGAGCTGGATGAAGATGGTGATAATCAGAAGTCTGTGTTTCACCGTACTTTGTCGCGCACGATATGCTCGACAATTTCGGGTGCTTGAAGCTGTGTGTATTCGTCTGTATAAGTCAGTTCTGTGTAGGCATAAGAAGCATGTAGTAGCACTCAAGTTATTATTCGTAAGTTCACACATTGCTTATTTTTGTGTTAACGTATATGGCTCATAACTATTATCTCAAGTCGTTGTTCACGCTCCTTTTTTTGAGGCTTTTTTGTATAATTGTATCACTCCAAAAATCATTTTTTCCTCTGCTGTACACTATTATTCTTCAGTCACGAAAATCCACTGATGAGAGTGACAAGAAAATCGATTTTGATTAAACCTCTTTTAGACTTCTTTGCTGTGTGGCATGACCGCGGAACTAATAATATTCATTGCAATCATTAAAATATTGTCTCCTCGTCGCTTATTTATAATAATTATTAGGGCTGAAACGATTATACCGAATAATCGAGTACTCGTTTGATAACTCTAACGATCAATCAATCGTTTAGATTACCGATTACGATTATTTTGCGTTTTTTAAATTTGTGTCCAGAAAGTACTGTAAACCCTCGTTTTGTGAAGTTTGAATCAGTTTCCGCTGGGAGTATGCAGTTGCCAGGGGTATGGTTCATGTTCTGAGGTTAAATTGACTTCAAAACTGCCATGTTTCGGATCTACCCTTTCACTAATGCAGATTGGTTGGTATTATGAAGGCATAGTTTGTGGAAACAGAGTAATGTTTGCACAGAATTATGACTCTGATTATAATCGAGTACTCGATCGTTAAGCTAAAGAGTAATCGATACGTGAAAATCCACGATCGTTTCAGCCCTAATAATTATTAATTATACAAAAGAGAAAGACCAAGGAACTACAAGTTACGCTATGCTGTCCACTAACACCACCAGTTACTAAACAATCAGCTCATGCGATATCATTGCACGACACTGACCGACAGTACTGACGTTCTACAACTAACTGGCTAACAGCTCTAGCACATCTTGGATGCACACTCCAACAGCCTCATAGCCAGCAATCGCATGTCATCACGTACATTCAAAATCAACATAATTTTGCTATAAATCGACCTTTTTTTCAGCATCACTTTTCAACGAGGACGACGCAAAGTCGACCGAACGAAGCCCAGAGGAAGTAAATCACCCCCTCCATTTCACCATCACGATACTGACATAGATACGAGACGAAACAACTAAAAAAGGCACAAGAAAACGGTACGGCCATCTTCGCGCTGACTTTGGTCTGAGAATTTCTATCACGATCAAAATTGTACGAGGAGCACTCAAAATAAGCTACCGTAGTTCCAACTTGGAAGGTTCTAAGTTATAGAAATAACCTAACATAACTTGGCTCTCCATCTGAGTACAATTATTAATGAATTATTATCCATTATTCTCATTTAAGTGTCTTACTGTCAGTTGTAGTACTCCCAGTACTGTAAAGAGGATAGTTTTAGCGGATAACAAATTTATCCATTTCTGAATCAGAATCAATTAGCGATGAAATATAATATTTTAGAGGTGCGAGTTTCAGGGTTAAAACAATGTACATTACTGATACTGTACTGGGCATGCAACTTTAGCAAAAAAATCAAAAATAGCCGTTTTAGTTTAGTATTAGTTATTAGTTTTATTGACAGTAATCAATCAAATTGGACTGGTGTTTTCCCAACATCGGGCACATGCGCCATTGGGTCCTTGGAGTCCTAAGGGTGCAGCTGCAAGAACTGGTGTGCCAATAAGTGGATTTGGAGAATGAAATTGGGTATTGCAAGCAAAGTGAAGTGAAAAAAGAAAATCAGTGAAACGAAGTGTGAGATCCAGCATCACAATTACCCCGTCACAATCTTGTATCAACTGGAAAAGGGGAGTTATTAATTTATTACTTACATGTGCTGTTGAAAGTTGTCGTGCTCCCAGTACTCATAACTGAGTCGGATTGGACGGGGGTTTCCCCAATATCAGGCACAGATGACGTTGGGTCTGCACCACCATCTGATAATAGGGCTACAATGCTTGTTGCGGATTGGTTCAAAGCTGGGGCTAACGTGCTTGTTGTGGATTGGTTCAACGTGCTTGTTGCGGATTGGTTCAAATCTGGGGCTAACATGCTTGTTGCGGATTGGTTCAACGTGCTTGTTGCGGATTGGTTCAAAGTTGGGGCTAACGTGCTTGTTGCGGATTCGTTCAAAGCTGGGGCTAAATTGCTTTCTTCAAGCGTAGATGCGTCTATAAGTGAATTTAGGAAATGAAATTGTGCATTCCAAGTAAAGTGAAGTGAAAAAAACTGACATTGCGGCCAAACCAAGTTCGTCGGAAATTAGCTTTGAAATGGTTATGGGTTTTCACCTATCGATTACTCGTTAGCTTAGACATGGATTAATCAATTTTAATAGTTAACAAATAGTGTGTGACATTGCAGGCAAACCATGGGTGTCCAAACTAGGATTAAAACGACCATGGGTTTTCAACTATCGATTACTCTTTAGCTTAACGATGGATTAATCAATTTTAACTGTTAACAATTAGTGCCTGGATTGTGTACAAGATTTTCTCTTATTCCACAAGTTATGTCTTCATAAAACCAAAAAAATCTGCATTTGTCAAAGAGTAGCTCGAAACATGGCAGTTTTGAAGTCAATTGAATTTCCAGAACATGAACCATACCCCTGGCAACTGCATGTTCATAGCGGAAGCTGAAACTGATTCAAAGTTCACAAAAAGCGGGTTATTCAGTACTTCTTGGACTCAAAATCCCTAACGAGTAGTCAAGTACTTTATCCGCATCAGGGAGTAGTAAAATACAGGGAGGTGACACGCCACTAATCGTGATTTTTGATGGGTGCCTCGCACTTGGTTTTTTTTCTTTCGCAAAAAAAGATGATCTGCTGAATCAATCTTGAGTATTTGTCGAAGAACTAATTCCTTGAAAAGGTCTATCCCTCTCATGGAACAGCATTTGTTTTGCTCTTGTGATACATCTGTGTCATCTTCATATGGAAAGGTACCACCCTTCCGAAATTCGTTCCGATCGACAGCATGGAGCAATAGAACGAAGGTGATTTCCTTGAGAACAATACGTGTACGATTGGAGATGAAAAGCGAGGGCACCGATTTCGAAGTCGAAAAAATCTCTAGGACACCACACGATCGGCAGTAATTTCTCCTCAGTTGTGATCAACCAGTACTTCTCTACCTTCTTTGTGACGATGAGCATTTCATATTATGGTATGCTAGAGATTCGGGAGTTCACTTTTCGGAATGAAATGTTCCTAAGTTTGTCAAGGATTTAAATGTGGGCTACGTCGTCGTAAACAGCTTGTATCGAAACAGGAAAAATCTAAGGCACGCAGGGATATCTCCCAAAGTGATACCACTCTTGCTGGACTTCTATCCTGACAAATTTGTAGTTTGGTCGACTACCAAACTTTGTGAAGGCAGACAATTGTTGGAAATTCTCAGCGCTGTGTTTCTACGGGCTGCAGTAGGAGTCTCTTTGGAGGTAGATATTTTACTACTCCCTGATCGAGAGAATCCTGATCCGCGCGCATGTCTACACACTTCGGTACCCATAGTACCAAGAGTACATGACCCCCCAGAGTGTGCAACTCCCACATACCCTGCTGTCCCGACAGAATTTCAAGTTGATGTCATTATTTATGACGCAATGCTCCTTGCACCAGTGATTTCAGGGGCGTAGCAGCCGCTCCGGCCGGTCCGGCTTTGGCCGGACCACTTTTTCGCCCGACCACGTTTTTTTGAAGGCCCTGCAAGGCTGCATGGCCTACACCAGGGAGTCGTAGGGGGTCGTACAACTTACTGGCTTGCACCAGGGAGCCCTACGCGTCCCTACCGTCGAATGTGAACTAGCAAAGTCCACGACGGCGCCGAACGCCGTCGATCGTTGAACATCGCAACGGTCTTCCGGTCACGTTTTGTACTATATTGTACAAATCGTACAGATCGCTTCAGAACGGGGAGCTGGCTGTTACGTCCCGTACCGTCGGCCTTACGTCGAATGTGAAGTAGGCTTCACACATGCGAGTGTACGTGCATGTAGGGCTACCGGTATGGCCTACGACCATGTACACTGTGTGATGCGCATCCCCGGACGCTTTTCGCCTTCGCTGATCCGCTGCTTTTTGTGTTCCACTTTTTCCAAAGAATTCTCGTAGTTGTGTGTCTTTTTCCTCTCTGATTGCTGCTTGTGTGGACACCATGGAGGCTCATCAGCCTCGGAACTTTGTCACATATTATTATTTCTTGCCTGCATTTCTTTTCCTCGCTAGTTTTGCTGAGAGTTTTTGTACACCTATTCAATTGTGGATGAGATAACAGGCTTTGAATGCTGTCCATAGTTGTTTTCTTGGAAGTAGTAAAACAATGCCAAAAGTGCCAAGAATGCAGGATTTTGCACCCTAATGTCAAAATTTTTCCCCCCGACCTCCTGGCCGGACCACCGCCAACGGCGGTGCTACGCGACTGGATTTACAACATGTGTACGGGTGTCAACGCATCATACGTTTTTCTTTGCTATAATTTGTACAGGATTGATCGGCTTTGGTCAACCACAGGTGCCGGATTCGTCTGATAATCCGTGTACAGTGCGCATTGCATCATCAAAATGACGTCATCTTGAAATTCTGTCGGGACAGCACCCATAGTGGAGTTGCACACTCTGGGGGGTTATGTACTCTTGATAGTACCCCAATCTCACCCGCCGGGTGAAAACGGTGCTGAGGCAATCGTCCAACTGGCCGTACATGCTCCTGTCACCTCCCTGTACTTTACTACTCCCTTATCCGCATCATTAAAATTGTCGCTTCCAAGAGCGATTTTTCAAATTTATTTTGTCCACTCAAAGGGCAAAGAAATCAGCTAGAAATTGAGGCAGAGCATTGTCGACGGACCAAGCGTTCGTTTGTGGCCTTCCGCTTCGCTGCACTTAGCAGCTAAGGTCGACGTTTTCATCAGAGTTTGAGGCAGACCATTCAGCACTCAACCATAAGCTGAACAAGACATGCCTTCAAATTCATGTCAAGAAACTTCGTTTTCAAGCCATCCATGCCTCCAGGTGGCAGTCGATGACGGCAAAGTAGCATTTTTTTTACAAGTACGCTGTAACGCCCTTCTACCGGGATAGGGTAAGCAGTTCCGCACCTTCTTTCCTTGGCAGGCACTTCACTGATTTTGTTGGTATTTTCAGACCTGCTACCTGCGCCACACGTAGAGCATTAATGTTTAGGAATTTGAACACTTTGTTTTTGCCATCGTTAACTTCAGTATTTAATATTCAGGAGAGATACCAGGATTCTTGTACCTGAGCTTCCAGTCGATAAATGCCCACGCGAATGCTGTGCGAAGGCACAAACTCCAGAAAAACGATACTCGCTTTGGGGTGGAATAGTGCGCAGCACGATGAATTTGTTTGGTGCGGAAGAGAGCTCCGACAAAATCCAAGATTACCACGGCTTCAGTAGCAAGTAAACATTGAGCAGGAAGGGTCGCACCAATGTTCGAACACAGAAAACAGCGATTCTGACAGTCGGACTAAGACGATCAAGTCACAAATATTGCAATGTGCGAAGCGACAATTTTAATGACGCAGAGGAAGTACATGTATAACATAAGACTTAGATGATTTGTTTCACTAAACCTTGCTTGTCTTGCCTGATTTTTCAATTTGGTGGCATGAGAAACGGAGAAGCGACATGCCTTTTGACACAAGGGTGGCAGGTGTGTGCTGGACATCGATTCACATGTTATCCCCCAGTTACATTTTTCGGAAACCATGTGCCTTAGGGAACACAGATGAAGAGCATGATGACCACATTGTGGCTGTGTGAATGGTAGCTTATCGCATGCATGTACCACACTGCACAGCACCATGCTGCTCCTGAATAGAGAGACGTCTCTTTGAGCTACATTTGTGCCTTGATTTGCCACCTGGCTGACGAAATGAGCGATGGCAGATACTACAGTCCCCACGCTGAGATTGGTCAGGGTAAGGTCTGGCGAGGCCAGACAGAATGGCAGATACCTTACAATCTGAAAGATCCTGAACGATCTCCTACCGGGCCAGATGTGCAATGCCGATGTGCCGAAGATGAGACAAAATAACATTCTTCCAGCAAGGCGGGGACCACACGTAGGCCGAGGCCATGGTAAAAAGCAAAGCAAAAGCTGCTTGGGCACACGAACATCTGGCATGCGTGACACATGGCCAAGCCATCCAAGCCACCGCTTCCGCAGCCGTTAGGACAATATCAGTGGATCATTCAGGTTTCTCAACGCCGCTCCCTCGTAACGTGTTCCACCCTGCCGTTGTTTTCACGAAACACGCAGGATACTACGTGTGCAGGTTTGGTGGAAACTATCAAGTTGCCGGAATCACGCACACACATACTAGTACGCGCGAGCGTGCGGGCGCGAGCACACACACACACACACACACACACACACACACACACACACCGACACACACTATACGTAGGCTAATTGCTAACCTGTGCAATTAAATCCATCACCAGTAAATCCAGGATCACAGGTGCATAAAAAGCTTCCCAAAGTGTTGTTGCATTGTGATGATGAACCATTACACATGGTGTTACACTCATCGATATCTATAAGAGGAATAGATTAACACACATGCTGTTACACTCATCGATATCTATAAGAGGAATAGATTAACACACATGCTGTTACACTCATCGATATCTATAAGAGGAATAGATTAACACACATGCTGTTACACTCATTGATATCTATAAGAGGAATAGATTAACACACATGCTGTTACACTCATTGATATCTATAAGAGGAATAGATTAACACACATGCTGTTACACTCATTGATATCTATAAGAGGAATAGATTAACACACATGCTGTTACACTCATCGATATCTATAAGAGGAATAGATTAACACACATGGGTCAATCAACCAGGTACAAGTACAACCCCCCCCCCCCCCCCCCCCCCCGCCCACCATATCGTCTGATGTCACTACTGATGTGCTCTTATTTGCCGATGACGCTACTCTTGGGAGAGCAGCCGGAGGACCTAACCAACAACAAATGGTCCACCCCTCCAGGCCGCCACTGATGGCGTTGTGCAGTGGGCTGATTCAGTCGGAGGGTGCTTCAACCCTTCGAAGTCTTGCACCATGCAGTTCTCTCCTAGAAGTCGTGCAGAACGTGCCCACCCTACTCATCCGACTCCGCACCTGAGAATGCAGGGAGATGACGTGTCTGATGTAACGACTCACCGACACCTTGGAGTCATCTTGGACTCTAACCTCGACCATCACGACAAAGTTTCGCCAGCGAGCAGTCCTGCTGATCCACATGACCAAGCGTATCACCCCAGCCGTAGCAAGCCGCTTGTACACTGGATATGTTCGACCTGTGGTTGAATACACCTCATCCCTCTGGCAATTTCAACTCTCCAGTGCTCAGGCTACTACCCTTGAACGGCTCCAGGCAAGAGTGGCACGTGTGATCCTGCGGCAGTATGGCGTGTACCCTCCTCAAACGGAGCCGAAAGCCTCACTCTTCGCGCACCTCCAGTGGCCCAGCCTCGCATGGCGAAGACACATTCAGTGCCTTCTTGAGCTCCACCACCTTATCAATAGCCAGATGACGACCCTGGAGGACCTAGGTTACTCAGTGTCAAACAGCGCCAGGCGCCCCCAACATCTACTCCCACCTGCTAGAGCCAGCACACACACCCGTGCCACCTTTCTCTTTGTCACCACTGCCACATGGAACTCCCTCCCGGCTGCCATTCGTACTGTATCCAGCCCAAAATATTTTACCGCTCTTGTCAGCACACACTTTGCTATCACCCGTTATGAGCCCTCTGGTTTCATTCCAAGTAGAGTAGCGATGTCATAGAGCACTGTGTTTTAGTACTACCACCCCGCATCATTCTATTTCATATTTTCATTTTTCTCCTCAGCTTCTTCTTCATAAGCTGTTGATGGAGACTCCCTCGATTTAGGCTAAGGCCTGTGGAGAATCCATAAATACAAATACAAAAATACAAATACAAATACTACTTCCTCAACTATTATTCCCATTCACATCAGGCAGGAGGAGTTCAGAATAAACTGTTTTAATTTTGAGGAGTCAATACCTCACTCAGCCTCTCAATACGGCTCACTCAGCCTCCGCAGCCGGGCCCTGCCCGGCCGCCTCCATACGGCTCACTCAGCGTCCGCAGCAGGCCCTGCCCAGCTGCCATACACACATTCACACAGCTCTAAGCTGTCACTCACTCGGAGCCTGGCAAAGCAATTGACAAACCCTCCTATTCCCAGTCCAGATCCGGATCCAGCCAATCGCACATGACCAGACTGTCCTGTGAAATCAGGAAAGTCAATATAATATACATGTACATGAACTGACTTTTGACCATAATAATATTATGACTGTATGGTGCAGTGTAAAATGAATGCACAATGAAGACGTTTATTGTACAGTAAGCTAACGTCACTAAATTCTAACCTTTGCAATCTGGTTGGTGTGTAAGCGTCCCGTTCGACACACAGCTGGTATTGTGCACTGTTTTACCAGGTGAGTAGCCATTATTGCATGCAACATATCTTGACGTACCCACTGCCAACCTGGGAATGGCATTGGTTGTGGTTGTGTTGCCTACAGCTGGGCAGTGTGTGGCTGTGTGGTAAAGGAAGAGATAAAAAGAACAACGAAACCAGATCACACAGTCGTATAGCAGTTACAGAACTGAGTGCACGTTTTGTGCACATAGAATGTGCTACTGTTTTTATTTGATGCAGTTCCTTCTGGCATTAAAATAGACTGTACTCACAGACATAGACAAAATCCTAAAATTAGGCGCATAATTATGTGGGTGAAAGCAGACCATTATACGGCAGTTATGTAGCGGACGAAAGCAGGCCATTACACGGCAAATGCAGGATTCTGCAGTCAGTATGCACAAGTTATCTGTCATTGCATAGCTGCCAAGTATCACGATTTTTGGATGCACACAAAGCAACAACAGACCACCCAACTTAGTCAAAAAATCACTCAAGTCTTTCAATATACTTTTTAGGCTAAGGTCCAGGGATCGATTTACTTTGATTTGTTTTACACAGTTTTACAATTAACTAGAAACCCCCAGTATTGATTAGCAGTTTTCCTTCATTAAAAGTATGCATGTATTTTATCAGAACACTAGCAGGATTTTGTACAGAAGAGCAAAATAGCTGGCTGCAGTTGACCTGAATGTATTAACGTTTAAGAGGCCAAGTAAAAAAAAGGTTGTTGATCCTCAGAATTTCCGAAAAATCTGGGCGGACGGGAGGGTTTTATTTTTATTTAATAACTTTTTTTATATCAGCATCGACCGAACATCTTGAAATCTTAGCATGTATTACATCTATGGGGTTATGGGCGTACTACCATTGTTGGTTGTGACTGCTACCAGTCTGCCTGGGCACACTCCAAACACTTTGAACATGTGCAGATTACTCTGTGATACAATTTCCTGCCGCCATGCAATACGGGTTCATCGATCAACAACAGCTTCGGATGCGGTACACGGTGGCCGCACAGTTTCCATGAATGCAGGCGTAGATATCAGGTGGTACTACACTGTACACTGTACAGACTACAGTGCCATGTATTGTAGTTGCCAGATTTCACACAACTACACTGGAATCACACTGCACTGCATGATGTCGCTACGGTAAAAGCACGTTGACGCTGTACACGAGAGCTCGCGTACGCGCGTACTGCTAAAAAAAGTTCGCGTTTCGCTACGAGTTTTCTACCGTTGATGACGAAAATAAAAAAAATAAAAAAAATCCTGGGACGGACTGAAAAATCGGGGTGGGCGCTGACGATCAACAATCAATTATTTTCACTTGACCTAAAGGTTTTCTCTTGGGTGTGTTACATGTTCAGCGTCTATCCGACTTCGAGTTCTTCACGACACAATGTCCTTCAACAGGGCAGTTCCACGGATTCCTTCAACAAAGAAAGCTCGGGAAAGCGCTCAAGCGATCGTGACACACCGTGTAAAGCGCACAGTACTTTCGCTTTTCTCCAATTCTTTATCGGAACGAGTCGAAACTCCTGGCGCGTCCAGTTCTTTTCCCTCTTCTGGACAGTGATCAGATTCAGGAGACTAAGAACCATCTACTTCAACTGTGGATAACAGATGTGTATGTACCATAAAGTACCGTTGATCCGCCCCCTCTCTAATTCCCGCCCCCTGTCGATTTTCTCCTTGTGAAGCGACTTCGGCGTATACAACGAAATACGATGTTGAACCGACGCATGCACTGCTGTACACAATACTTGCCAATCCAGGATCAAAATGTGCACAATCCAGCGCATCGAGTCTGAACTTCTATGTTGTTGTACATCGTACTGCACTTGACAGCCTTGATCTAATTCCCGCCCCCTGCCGAAAACCCAGCTGGGAAGCGACATGGCGTGGGGGCGGATCAACGGTACTTTACGGTACATGTACATACTTTTTTATATGTTCTACTCCGAGCCAAAATTTCATGGCTTTGCAATGACCAGAAGCGCCATACCAAGCAGGTGAGTTTTGATGTGTTGCTTCACACTGCGACTTGAGTTTTACGACTTTCGAAAAATCAACTTCTTGTCGCAGGTAAACAGCGGCTCGCCTCTCGCCAATAAAGCACCGCATACCAGCCAAAGCTAATGGAAGCACACACACACGGCTTATTGTTACTCTGTACTGGCCGTCGTGGAGCGATAGCAATGACCTAGTTTTAGACCCAGAGTGAATTCGATGTGCACTCTAAAACCTGTCCGGTTTGGAGCCACCTCTGATTTGAAGCGAAAAATTGGGCAACTTGAAGGCAACGGATCAACACAAAAGAGTGGCTCAGTTCGATTGACTCTGGCCTCAGAGCAAACTTCAATATGCCAGTTTCCTTCAACAAACATTTCGAGTGAACAATCAACGCTGATGATCGGTTTGGGTCTATACACATTTGGCTGTCAAGCCGTTCCGGTATCGAACCGTCGCCTCTACCATGTTCCAGACATGCCAGTCTGCCTGATACAAGAGGAAAGTCGCTATATCCGATGTATTTTCACTGTTTTTCAGGTCTTCGGGCACCAAAATAGTGTCAGTATATTCGATCTGTCGTTTTTTTCGAGGTCGTTATACCTGATCCATAATGTACAGAAATGACTTACTAACGACTTGGGCAACGGAATTGTGTCCCTAAACTCGATTTGTCGTTATACCCAAGGTCGTTATATCCGATCTCCACTGTACTACTTATATTCTCATATGCGAGCATTGCTCTCACACCGTTTTCACACACTTCCTTTGACAGGCTGGAACGACTCCAGCGGAAAGCCGCCAGAAATTGTCTCCACCTTCCCCCTTGCCCACATTTAGAACACTCGCACCTTTTGCATTGCATCAAATGGTCAACGTTATGTTCACGCTTTAAAGTTAACCCTTTGTGGGTCTTACTCAATGTATGTGAGGGGTGGTCACGCAAACACGCGTACAAACAACGAGCCATAACTCGAGTTCTGTGAGTTGTAGGTATGGGTAAACTATATATTTTCAAAATCTGTATGCCTGGACGAGTCCAGAAAACACAAATATGACTATGTCCAGGCAAGGGTATGACCCGTGGTAGCCCTTCAAGTTGACAGAAAATACAATTGCGAACAAAAACACACAAAAATCACAGCACGAAGTGCATACCAAGTTCGTGATGGAGCTGAAGTCCTATGATAAACAATCAGGTAAGCGCTACGTCTTGGTGAAGAATATATGCTCCTAATTCCGTCCTTGAACTCCAAAACCTCGCCATCGGCGATGCACCAGCAGCAACAGTTCCACAATATCACAATTTTGGTTCGTTCACCTCAGCGCCGCTCGCGTCAGATTCACTCTCGCTCAGATGAGTACTCAGGCGCGATGTCACGCGTGCCGTGATTCTCACGGCCAGGCGAATCAGCTGATCGCACCTGACAAGTCCTTGTAAGAGTTGCTGTTGCTGTGCTTCCTCGCTGGTTGGTAAATTTGATTTCTTCATTCGGGGACGATTTATTTGAGCTAGGAGGACTCAACGGAGCTCTCTTTCTCACGACATTACACTGGAAATCCTCCAGGGACATCCAGCCTAGACTGGTGCCGTCAGTGTCCTCAGAAAGCTTTTCTGACACGGCTTCAAGAGATGCACTCCCATTCTCGAAATGCGCGCATGGCGGATGGTCGTCTTTTCCAATTTCACCAGACTTCAGTCGATCGATACCGCAAAAATTTGTATGGTAAGTATGGTTGTTTTTTACACCGTTGGAAAGCCTTGGACCTCAGCTACGAGTGGAGCACCATTTTAGTTGTCTCCTAGCAACAAAACTCAAAGAAAATGCGATTTTCCTGTAAGGGTCACATACGACCCTTACGCTTATGTGAGACCCATAAAGGGTTAAACATATGAGCCCCGGCCAGCGAAAACCAGCACTTGTGTACTTGATATCAGTCATCAAAATGTGACGTCAAAGTTTGGGACGCGCAGTGAGCTGGCTTTTGAAGATTCTTTTTCGATCGAGTGGGTGTCTTTGTTGTCAAAGGAGTTTCAAGTGTCTTCAAATGTCTCTGGTCAATTGATTTTAGCGCTAAGTGAGAGCTCGTCACACGGAGGTTGAGTTTAGACACAGCGATGGCGACAGGTGTCGCGACAAGGACTTAGGTCCAGAGTTATCAGCGTGAGACTCCCTGTACGAAGCGGCGCTGAAAGTTAGTTCGCGATCGGAATTATTTCTTTGGTGGCGATCTCGCTGAGTTTGTCCAGAAGTGGCGAGTTTCATATGCATAGCAACGAAGAGCCCTCATAAAATCGACACTGGATACTGGTGGCGACGATAGTCAGTGCTGAAGTAATAGCGACTGCGAGGAGAAGCTGACTGTCGACCCGCTGAGCGATCCGTATTTCTACATCGACAACAATGATGTTGCAGACACTGATGGAGGGCTTCTCACGGCGCAAAATAGAGCGTAGTATTCTCAGTACTCTACCTTGCCAGACGACGCCAAGCTGGCTGCTGCCTGTGCTGAGAAAGGGATCCCTAAAAACTCAAACCGGCTGAACACTTTGGGGCAACATGTTCACGTGCTACAAAACGCGAGCATTCGCTCATATCATTGAAATACAATATTATTATGCTGAAATCATGGTCTGAGTGAAAGTGTGCAAGGGAGTGGATGTCAGTGGTATTGGTCAGTACATCTATCAGCATGGCAAGCTTTGGGACAACGCCCAAACTGCCAGCGCAGAGGTCCTTGAACACAATTTGGAAGGCCAGCCACCAATCATCGTTTTGCACTCTGGTGTTGTAAAGAAGGTAGTGATGTATACGGAATATCGTCACCGTGACTTCTGAACTACTCATGCCTGCACAGGCTGCAGCACCAAGAGGGCAAGCCTGACTTGCATTCTATTTACTTACATGTACCTGTTCCACATCACAGTCAGAAACTGTAGGATCAACTTGCATGGAGTCACTCGGCATGGATGCTGCGCCAACTGTACTGAATCTTGACCTCTCTGACTTCAAACTCTATTTTCCATGCTTTCGCTTATCAGATTGTCACCAAACTTAATAACTTGAATGATTAATAGTGTAGAAACAGTTTCGAGGGAAAAAATAATTTTTGAAAAAATTACACATGTTCAGGTTTCTGCTGGCTGGGGCTCACATACTCTTCGCACATTCTCTGCAACACAATTATGCCCCACCACGTATACTCTCGTTGCATACCGCTCGCACGGTGTAACCCTTGGATAATTTATGTCGCTCTTTACTTGGCGATTAAGAGAGCATGTCTGAGAATACCAAAGTATGTGTGCAAGTCGATCTCTCCGATTTCGCTCAAAATTTGCAGGTAGGTTCCCTTTGGGGTGTGGATCGATTATGCAAAGCCCTTGAAAACGTTTCTGAAGGGACCCTTGAAATTTGCATACCCCTCAAAAATGGCCGAAATATCACATTATTTATGGGTCTAGAAACGAGTCACGCCACAGCGTATACGAACAAGCTATGAACAAAACTCCATCAAGCCAACATTGCCTCACCTTAGAAGAGTTCCTGGAGCAGTACCGCTTAGCCACGCTAGCATCCCAGAAGACGAGGTCCATCACCCCCTGACGCCACAAATGATCGACTTGAAAATAGCCAATTTACAAGCGCTGGCAAAACAGCCAGCTACGTCGTCAATTGGCCAGAACTATACACCGGCAGATAGTAGAACACCTCTTCTAGCGCTGAGGACATGTCCCCCATCTTCCTTTTGGGGTTTTCTTGAAATAAACTTTTTTGAATTTTTCCACTCGACCATGCTGAAATACGGCCAAAGTCATACCTGCGCAGGAAAGCTCGCCCTCCGCGACGTCTCCTCAGCATATTCTACTCCAACACTACTCCCAAGGCCGCAGAAAAATGTGTAGTGTTGACTCTGACAAGGAAAAGCAGCGGTGAGCACTTGTCACTCCAAACGACAAGCTTCTCCTTGCGCCACCAATAATTTTTTGTGCGACTGTTGATGCAAAAGTGACTGAAGGCCTGAGCGCAGTTTTTGAATTTTATTGCAAGATGCACGGTGAAATCACGTGCCTTGTGACGCAAGAATGCCAAGTCGCGTGGCCCACGGCTCACGAGATTTCAGAGTCACCTTCGTCAAGTGCGCTTGTTGCTTGCCTTGAACGCCCGTTGGTCTGGAAGTGATCACGCTTGTGTTGTTACTGCGCTCAAGAACACGCTGACCGTGTTGTAGGCCTACGAACCGGGACTTTCCCTGACCATGTAGGTCGAAGACCAGTGAAATGATGATGAAATCACATTCTTCATGACGTAAGAAATCTCTCATGCAGTTCACGCGACAAGTGCGTGCAGCCAGTGCTGCTCGCGTGCCAGTCAACACAAAGGGACCAAGCTAGCCGCTTTTGTCGAGCATCGACATGAAAACAAGGGACTTTTACTGTTGGACTATGTTCGGGATTGCAGGAGGTAAGTGTGAAAGACGAATAACTCTCCATGCTGTACGGGGCATATTTCAACGGCTTGCTGCCATTGCAACACTCCTAGGACAGTTTGTGGGGTTCTCAGCAGTTCAAGCTGGAAATGAAGCTCATCTTACCTCTGCCATCATGGTCTGTTCCGAGTAGCGTTCCAGGCACATTCGCGATCGATGGCCGCCTATCGTGATGCAGGAAGCGTTATCCTACGTCACAGAGCACGCGATTTCACTGTGCATCTTGCAATAAAATTCAAAAACTGCGCTCAGGCCTTCAGTCACTTTTGCATCAACAGTCGCACAAAAAATTATTGGTGGCGCAAGGAGAAGCTTGTCGTTTGGAGTGACAAGTGCTCACCGCTGCTTTTCCTTGTCAGAGTCAACACTACACTTTGTTCTGCGGCCTTGGGAGTAGTGTTGGAGTAGAAATTGCTGAGGAGACGTCGCGGAGGGGCGAGCTTTCCTGCGCAGGTATGACTTTGGCCGTATTTCAGCATGGTCGAGTGGAAAAATTCAAAAAAGTTTATTTCAAGAAAACCCCAAAAGGAAGATGGGGGACATGTCCTCAGCGCTAGAAGAGGTGTTCTACTATCTGCCGGTGTATAGTTCTGGCCAATTGAGGACGTAGCTGGCTGTTTTGCCAGCGCTTGTAAATTGGCTATTTTCAAGACGATCATTTGTGGCGTCAGGGGGTGATGGACCTCGTCTTCTGGGATGCTGGCGTGGCTAAGCGGTACTGCTCCAGGAACTCTTCTAAGGTGAGGCAATGTTGGCTTGATGGAGTTTTGTTCATAGCTTGTTCGTATACGCTGTGGCGTGACTCGCTTCTAGACCCATAAATAATGTGATATTTCGGCCATTTTTGAGGGGTATGCAAATTTCAAGGTTCCCTTCAGAAACTTTTTCAAGGGCTTTGCACAATCGATCCACAACCCAAAGGGAACCTACCTGCAAATTTTGAGCGAAATCGGAGATATCCACTTGCACACATACTTTGGTATTCTCAGACATGCTCTCTTAATTTGCTTGCCCACCCGGCTTCGTGAAATCCTTTCTCGCAGATGTCGCAGGTCACAAGGCACGTCGCCAGAAGTTGTATTGTGATTCGATCTTTATTCTGCATTACACCTGAAAACCGTGAGGTCCAAGACACCAACCTTTTAATGCATGAACTTTTAGCCTTTTAAGTTGAAAGTTTGTTGGCATGTGTATATTGGTAGCGACATTGGCAACGATTTCATGCGAAAGGTGCTCCTCTCACCGGAGCCCAAGTAAAAGATCTCGGCGGACCTCGGTCTTTTACTCGGCCTATATTTC
Organism: Sycon ciliatum; assembly: GCF_964019385.1. NCBI lineage: Eukaryota > Metazoa > Porifera > Calcarea > Leucosolenida > Sycettidae > Sycon > Sycon ciliatum. Next base: position 30,144,218 of record NC_088645.1, read on the forward strand.
CCACAATAGACCTTGTATTGGTCATATTGGACAATACTCCGTCACAATAGGAACTCTCTTTGTTGAAAATATCACTGGTCCCTTGCCGTTCAGCCTAAAGATGTTTAACTGTACCGACAGAGAACACCACTTACGCACGCAGCCACCAGCAGATGTTGTCCAAACTGTATCAGTACCGGTGCATGGGCAGTCGATAGCCCCGGGTATGTTGGCCAGCTTGATATGGGCACAAGACGTCACGTTGGTATTCCTGCAGATGGTGGAGCAAGCTAAATGCAGAAAGCCACATAGAAGCACAAACGGAACACACTAAGACAACCTGTCGTTCAGCTCACCGTACCATAAGCACCTATCCAATGTAGAGCTCAGCACACTGATTTCATCGGTTCTGAAGTTTTACTCAACATAAAACGGTAATTCAAAGTCCTGCAGATGTCTGAAGCTCAAGCGTTTCATTTGATCCCCACTACGCATTCGCAGTGCAACCATGAGTCACAGCGATAGTCCTCGTTTGAGCACTGCCGCGCTCGCCAGGCACGGAATTTGAACACAAATTCAAGCCCGTCGTGTTTCGCTCTTCGGCACTCAGTGATTCTTCACTGCACCATATCAACATACACACTTTTGGGAAGCTTGTTCTATCAGCTTTCCGACGAGCCCTCAATGTTGGCAATCGGAGAAATGACAAAGGAGTTACGACGATTTGTACATTGATCTATATGCACTGCATATACTTATAATTTGAAATGGGCGTACTCGTCTCCAGCTATACCTTATAAACGGATATATTCGTTCTTCGTCCTCAATGGGTTAATGGAGATAAATAGGGCAGATATCTGTATTTCGTGGGAAAAAATGGGGGTGCGGCTTATAGTCCGGAAAATGTGGTAGATGTAGCGTACTCACTTGGTTTGAAGACGCGGCTTTATTTTTTTCAATGTCCATTTTTCAGAGGCTTCTGTTAAGTGGACCTTCTACTCAAGCGGGGCTTGTATGATTTCAATCCAAACCAGTCTACTTCGGAAGCAAAGTATTGTGTCGTAACGAGCATACACATACTCATTCATGAGCGAGGGCTGTAGAAAACTGCTACAGAGTGCAAGTTGTGCCGAACCCAACCAGTACAGTACATGTAGTGACACCTATGGATCATTACCGTAGGTTTTGGTTCTTTTGTTGTCCTACACTTACATGTATAACCACAATGAGGATTCAAACAAGTTTTCGTACAACACTCATCAGGAATCTTCGTTGTACTTGTTTGAATTCTCATTTTCTCTACACTCTTTCTTCACATTTTCATCGTTTTATTGCACATTGTCTCCACAGTTTTACATTACATGAATAAAGTGTACACAAATGTCGATCCAGCTTGCATCACTGATTGCGGTTATAAAAAATTGTTGTCTCCTCGCCGTTTGTTTGAATACTTATATGTATCTGAAATTTATTTGTAGTTTCATATGTCCCCTGCACATAAAAATGCACTTTTGTCCAGATCTATAGGTACTAGTAGAGTACAGGATTACATGTTAGCTCGATCGTTAGCACAAAATACACGCTCGTTAGTTTTGGACTCGGGAGGAGAGCCAAGGATAAATTTTGTAGTCGTGCAAACTATCGGTTTCTAAAACAAATATTGAATCCATCAGGCATTTTTGACCCCACAACCTTTTGTCGCTTCACAATTTTTGTTATATTATAAGAACAGCCCCTTATTAGTGATTCAGTCCATGTGCAGAACTGACTTGCATTGCTTCCCCGTGCTGCACAGAGTAGTGAGTTGCTGTGCATAATCATAAATAACTGTTGTAGTGATGTCTAGGCGGCCACAGTGCTACACAGAGTTGTTCTCTTGGAGCACACACTTCACTTCCTCAACTAATGAGTTGCATACGCTCTGAAACAATACGTATCAGATAAGCCGTAATACTTTCTTGCAGCGGTGTTGAGTGAAAAGTTCGCTATGTTTCTCGTGAGATTTCTTTGTTTACATACCATACCTTCTGAAGCAATATGTTTCGGAATCGGATAAGCCGTAATAATTTCTTGCAGCGGTGTTGAGTGAAAAGCTCGCTATGTTTCTCTTGAGATGTTCTTTGTTTACACTCTACACCTAGCCCAAAGGGTAATCATCAGAAACTACTCAGATGGTGAGCCAAAGAAAATATTAAATTGAAACAAAGAATACGGTGGGGCACAAGTTATGCGTTAGAGCCCAACAACTAAACCCGGTTTTAAACAGCCAGACGTACACAAGGTAGCACCTGACTGACAAGGGGTATTGAGACATTCCACGGCAAGGAAGTGAGCTTGAGCACTGCTCGATAGCGCTAACCAACGGCCTTCCAACTTCGAAGGTTCATGGGTATTAGTGAACACAAGCTACATTCCAAGGCAAGGTGGAATGCTGGCTTGGTACGATAATGGGACGGTAAGACCATTGAACAATACGGAAGGCCGTTGGTTAGCGATATTGAGCAGTGCTCAAGCTCACTTCCTAGCCCCGGAATGTCCCCAGTTCTCCTTGTCAGTCAGGTGCTACCTTGTGCATGTCTGGCTCTTCAAAATCTGGTTTAGTTGGTGGTCTCTAACGCATAACTTGTGCCCCACCGTTTTCCTTGTTTCAATTTGGTAAGCAGCAGCTTAATTCCCGTAGCTATGCAGAAGACGTTACTTCAGTAATTTGGTATTTGTTTGTTTGTGTGTTTGTTTGTTTGTGTCACGCCTGGCGCTATCCGTATCTGACGGCAAAAAGCATAGAATGTTATAATTTTTTCAATTCTCCTATTTTTTTTAGGCATATCCTGGGATTCGAACCCGCACTATCGCCCTACATGCATTCCCCCATACATTTCGCATTCATACCCATTCTTCCAAGTTGCTTCACGTTATTATCTTGCGTTTGAAAGCCCTATTTGAATATTGCGGCCAGCTGTATGTGGCCAGCTGTGTTTGATGGTACGGTACGGGAGACGGTGTCGTATCACCCTCGATCATACCTGTCCCGTACCTATCCCCTACCGTACCGTGCCATCAAAGACGGCTGGCCACAATGCATAATAATTATTCAAATAGGGCTTTCAAATGCAAGATCACAATGTGATACAACTTGGAAGAATTAGTATGTATGCGAAGTGTATCGGGGGATGCATGCAGGGCGCGCGATATTGCGGGTTCGAATCCCAGGTTATGTCTTAAAAAAGGATTTTTTTAAAGAATTTATAACATCCCTATGCTTTTTTTTGTCTAGGTCATTAAGGCAAAAAAGCATAGCGTAGGGCCCTGAGCTTCCAAGCTCTCTCGTTATTTATCTACAACTTGGAGTCATGTTGCTATTGTCACTAGGTCGGCCAGAGACCGCATGTGGTGATGGTGGGATTAACCACCTATGCCAATGTCAGCACCACAACTGACACCGCAGTGACCAACCGCACTGTAACCACAAAAGGTGATTTCTCTATTGACAACTGCAATGTAACACAGCTCTGACACATTCATTTCGAGTGTGATAAAGATTGCAGCACCGCCCGAAGGCGCGCATTCCTAGCAAAGTTGATGTTGTTCACCACTATGATGTGTGAAGTACAGGGAATTTATCGACATTTCACCTGTAGATTGTTAACATTTGCAAAGACTTACCATCACAAGTAGGTGGACTCGGTGACCAATGACCTGATGCCATACATGTCAGTGATGTGACATCCATGCTACTGCTAGAGACGAAGCCATCCTTACATTGCACAGCAACAGTAGTTCCTGGCGTAGTGCTGAAATTCGAAATTGTGTCGTAGTTGTTGGAACTGGTTGGTGAGATGTCCTTACAAGGAGCTGAAAAGAGTGGAAAATACAAATCTCGTAACTTCATCAATTGGCAAGCAGGCGATTTGAACATGCACTAGGATGCAGGCAGGCATAGTGGGATGGTCTGAGATCATGATTGAGACACAGAGGGTATCAGCTTCAGGACCTGCTTGGAAGCGGAAAGACTTTTTCCAGCCGTGATGCGACCCCCAGTTAATTTGGGAACTGGTGGCCTGGCACGAGGAAAATATGGATGCAGTGAATGGGATTTTCGGTCATGCTGGTGAGCTGATCTACTCACCTCCCACCGCTTTAGGAGCTGCATGTGCACCTTGATCCTTGAAGGGTGGTTGGCGTTCCTACTGATGCGGAAAACTTGGCCTCTAGCCAAGTCTGAAGGGAACCGTGATTCCTTTTAGGAGGTGAATAACACTTTCTGGACATGAAAAAAGGAAGCCCTCGGGCTGCATGTTGAAGTTTTTAAGGTTTTTCTTTTGTATTTCTTGTATTCTCTAATCCTTCATCTTTCCTAATAAAATGGCACCTTTACGCTGTACTCCAATGTACTTGATAGGAGGACGTTTTTTGAGGTGATATTTTTGCCCGTAATTCAGCTTATCATTTTCTGGATATGAAAGTAAAAAGCGTCTAGGGATTGTATTACGTGTCATCGCCGAACTGGGATCCCGGCTACAGTCCATTCCGAAAAAGATGGACTTCTAGCTTTTTGGCCCTGAATGGGTCAAACGTAGAGTTTTTTTTTATAGAGTTTTTCCTGCAATCCCCTATGGAATCCTCTTCCAATAATGTTTCCGAAGTCTATTTCTCCAAAAAGCAAACCGTAACAAGAATAAGATTTCGGCCAGGTTTGCCCCAAGAGCACTGAATTGGGAAAAACCATCAAAGTCCAGGCCGTTTGACCCTTCCTGCAACAGTGCATTGTGCGCTTCGAACCCCAGTTCAGGTACCCTTTTTGGACCCTTTTTCAAATTTTCAAATTTCGCAGCACTGCATGCACTGTACAGCTGTGTACGATGAATCTTGAAAAATCGCCAAATACGTGAACCCGCTAGAGCCAGGGCCCATCTTTTTGTGAATGGACTGTAGGCGGGCTAGAAAAAGCAAATACTAGCAGGCTACTGGGCAAGCATGCAGAGGAGTTGTAGTATTGTAATGGCCGCTAGGCTTGGGCGGATAATGCTAATGGCAATTTCAGAAAACGATATTATGATGTGACGTATTAAATCCATGTCATGCAGATGAATCGGCAGCCATCTTGCCCGACAATAATCATGAGGATGTAAATATGGAAAAGTGACAACAACCAACTTTGGACAAAGAAAAATCTGGCTACTGATAGTCAGTTTGACTTGTTCAAGCATTTGCTACTCGAAGACCTACAGCTATGTTGAATAGAGGCCGTAGATTGCAGTACATTTGTGGTGGTATATATATACTAGAAAATTAAATAAATTCACTGAGAGGGTGAAAGTTCGGAGCGGGCGCTGACGATATTAAAACAATCTCTTTTTTTACATGGCTTAATACTACCAAGAGTCCACAAACAAGAGTATGCAACTGTGATCTCTTTTCTATGGGCCAGATGCGCGGCGCGCTGCCTTCATTACATCATTTAGCTGCAGTCCGCGCACTGCGGAAAATCAAACACCGCACTTTCCCTCTGGTTTGAAATGAACTTTTGTACGTAACTGGAGTTCACGCGCCAGAATTCAGAGATCGCGTAGGTACTGGAACGAATCGAGCAAAAACGGATGGGCTCGTACGAGAAATTGTGAGTTTGAGTTAGGGGTCAAACGGGTGTACCTTTAACTAACGAACGGGTAATTTTCTTAATGGGCGGGTTAACGGGTACCCTTTAGCAGCCGTTTTTAATTTTTGCGCAATTTTCATATAAACCATGATAGTAATTTATCTGTTCTCAGGTTGCATTTTGATATCACATTGTGATTCGCCAATTGATTTGAGTCTGATAGTTGCAGAGGTAGATCTACTAGGTACGAAAATGCAACAACAATGCAGGCATGCAGTTTGGAGTTGTAAATGATTGACTCCCGCCTGGAATGCACAATCCCAGCAGCGTTGTTCGGTACTGATGTGATCACCGAAATCCAAACGAGTACCCTTTTACTAACGGTACCTGGGATTAACGGGCGAGTACCCGGGTACCCGGAACACCCCTTTGGCCCCTAGTTTGAATGCATGCTTTCAGAGCGTGATGAAGGCAAGTTACGTAATGAAGGCAGCGTGCCGCGCACTGGGCCAAAACCACATTTGCATACTCTTGTTTATGCACTGTTGATACTATATGTACATGTTTTCACTGTGAGGATTATCCATCAACGCCTCTACACCTAGTGCCCCGTCAACGACTCCCATTGCTACGAATGCGCTGCACAGTAGTACTAGCTGCTGCTTGCCCTTGCTTTATTTTTATTTTTGCTGACCCTTACAGCTCTATCTTTTGTTTTTGGTGCGTGTTTCTGGCCGTGATGCCGAGACCTCAGGTCCGCAGAGCCATCAATGCCCCACCATCACTGCTGCACCTCGGTGCAGCCCCTTCTCAGTAGTTGTCACGTTTGTCCTTGTCTCAGTACCATTGTCTTCTGTATTATTTATGAGTTGGGTATGTGAACATAGTAAAAAAAAAAACACACACACCCACCCACATTGAGCCCCACCTACAGGTCGATCAATCTAGATTTCGATCTAAAGACAGCACTGAACTTCAGCTCTCCCGCCTAGTTCACCACATCTTTGCCGGCCGAGATGCGGGTCAGGCAGTGTCGACGTGCTTCTTTGATTTGTCAACGGCTTTTCACCTTGTCTGGCATGCTGACCTCCTGGCCACACTCGAGCACCTTGGTGTCCGTGGCATTGCCCTGAACTGGTTCACACGCTACCCGACTCGCCGCCGACAATGCGTCAAGGTTGGTTCCGCTTTGTGGTCGTGTGAATCCATTCCAGCTGGAGTACCCCAGGGCTCTGTCCTTGGGCCTCTTGTGTTTCTGGTATACACGATCGACCTCTCCCCAGCATGTACAGACTTGCGCACCAAATGTCGTCCGTTTGCTGATGACATGGCACCTATTGCAACACAATACACGAGGGATCTATCTCCTGCATTTCTCCAACGCGCCGCTTAGCAGGACGATGGTTGTAGGATTGTCATCTCCTCGTCAACACCACGTAACCCGTTGTCCTTTCCTTCCGACCCCACCACAGCATCCCTATCACACACCACGTGACTCTTCTGCTGCAGGTCTACCAACATAGGCACTATCAACAGAGCCAAAAAAACACTGCTACTCCACAGGACAGGTGACACAATGGAAGTTTGCAGCCTATTAATAATATACACAACATACATCCGATCCGTTCTTGAATATGGCACAGCAACATTGGGACACACTGGAGAGAATTCAGCGTCATTCTATCTCTTAATTTGCTGGCCAAAAATCCTATATATAGGATTTGAAAATGTGTGCCTTTTATGCCGTTGTTATTGGTCATCACGACCAATAATAACGGCATAATGGTTTTCATGGAAGTTGTAAAATATATTTGAGGCATGAATGTTTATATTTTAGATTCATACGGCGATAATATTTCTGATGAATACCCATGTTCAGCAATAATTGAAAATTTCAGCATAATTGTTCAGCTGCTGTCATGGAAAGGACTGAAGCAGTGAATGTGCAGAAAAACATTGCAGGTGTGGCACGGGGTGGTTTCTTGACGACATGTCGCACATGCCGTCAGGAAACTACCAGTTTTAAGGTTAAAACAAGGTCCAATAAAATCTCAAATCCTATACATAGGAATCGTAAAACAGGGCACAGGCCTTAGTAATATTGGGCAAGGAGATGAGCCTGAGATGGAAGTGTTTGAAAAAATTATCTTATTCAATTCTCGATATCTACTAAGACATAGCAAGGAAGAATTGGTCACATACTTTTTGCTATTCTCATGCCACACCCATTTTGAGTTGAAAAATATGACCAAAATCCTATATATAGGATTTAGCAAATTAAGAGATACGCATCTGCCTTCGGTTTCCCGTCTTTGCAGCCGTTCACCACAGTTCTCTCATCCACCATGCTCAGCTTCAAACTCTAAGGTCACGACTCCTCATTAAGCAAGCCATACTAGCATGAGACATCCACCACCACACCTCCCCACCACACCTGCAACAACCACATCTTGCACCGCAACGTCATCACCAAACTTATACCCTTCAACAGACAAGGACCTACCCCATAAGACTCGCACACACCAACAGGAACTGATATTCCCCCATCAACAGCTCCCTCTCCCTCTACAACTCACTCCCTATTGACATCACAACCCAACAGAACAGAAATTCTTTCCAAAGCACTGCATGCAGTCTTCTTTTGAATAGTACCTGTTCCCGCTCCACACACCCTCCTGGTTTCTAACATCTCAAAAGTGTATTTAACCGTCTTGATCAAATGAGTTATAGTAACCAATAGACAAATGTTATGTTGGCTGCTGTGTCAAGTAAGACAATTGTCACTCAATAGTTACCTATGGCCAATCCCATCGCCAACAGTTTATACGTACTTGGTATTGTAATCAATGCTCAGATCAAACCCATCTTTCCTATTGCACACAAACATGATATCTCAGACGATCTAGTCTCACTCTTCAAAGTTGTAAAACACCTACAGGTTCCAAACTCTGGGCGTATATTTTGTTAGATATTGTTGCCTGTGCCGAATGACGGCACGCCAAACCAAGTACTGGTTGTAGAGCTCTGTGGTTGTCTGCCTGCGCAACTCTCTCTCACAGACTCCATGTCAAGGAACAGAGCAAGATCAACTTAAAGCAGCATGCACAGTCATGGTATACATGCACTACTGATTACTTTGTCCGGCAATGGCATGTTATACTATGGCCAAATCCTTATCCGGCAATGGCACATTATACTATGGCCAAATCCTTATCCGGCAATGGCATATTATACCATGGCCAAATCCTTATCCGGCAATGGCACATCATACTATGGCCAAATCCTTATCCGGCAATGGCACATTATACTATGGCCAATTCCTTATCCGGCAATGGCATATTATACTATGGCCAAATCCTTATCCGGCAATGGCACATTATACTATGGCCAATTCCTTATCCGGCAATGGCACATTATACTATGGCCAATTCCTTATCCGGCAATGGCATATTATACTATGGCCAAATCCTTATCCGGCAATGGCACATTATACTACAGTCTACTCGCGATAAGTCACGCACAGTGTCCTGGAATAGAAAATGCGCGACTTACCGCGAGTGCGCGACTTACATTATGCACCACGTCATGCATATGTACAGCCGTCATTTTTTCTTCTGCATATGGCCATGTGAGCTGAACACGCGTACAAGCACTGAGCTGCATGCGCACAGTACACTGTACTGTCTAGTCTGTAGTCTACACTGACTGTACACTGCTGCTGTACACGAGACGTAGATCTACCACAGCGTGAAGCCAAGATCGATATGAAGGCATGATCGAGAAAGACAAGTAAGGACGTTCCGTTACTTTTGCCGTTTTGGTAGGGATTTGACAAGACGCACTTCTGTTTCCATCGTGTAAACACTTCGTTTCCCTTTGCTTGACGATGCCTTCTCATAAGAAAACGAAAGAACAGCGAACAGTGGCTGATCGACTGCGTTTGGTTCGTCTCTATCGTGAGAGTGGAAGAACCTCCGCTCGAAAATTTGCGAAGTTGAACAATGTTCCGGAGGCGATGTTCCGCGGCTGGCTTAGGGATGCTGAAGCTGGCAAACTCGCCGATGCTAATCCGTCTGGTCCACAGGGAGTCCGCAACAGAAGTTCCCTGTTTGGGAAAATTGAGGAGCGGCTAGTGAAGTATATTTTGCTTCGAAGGGAGAAGTTTGTGACTGACAAACTTGGATTGTCGTGGGTGATCCTGAGGGAGAAGGCTCTCATACAATATGCAAATAATAATTATATTCTTACCTTTACAGTATTCAAGCTCCATCATTGAAAACCACATCATTCGCAAATATTCACGAAATCCACGAAATCCACAAAATCCCGAAAAATAAAAAATTCTCGAGATGGGTGTCCTGGATGAAAAAATGCGTGACTTATCGCGAGTAGACTGTATGGCCAAATCCTTATCCGGCAATGGCATATTATACCATGGCCAAATCCTTATCCGGCAATGGCATATTATACTATGGCCAAATCCTTGTCCGGCAATGGCATATTATACTATGGCCAAATCCTTATCCGGCAATGGCATATTATACTATGGCCAAATCCTTATCCGGCAATGGCATATTATACTATGGCCAAATCATTATCCGGCAATGGCACATTATACTATGGCCAAATCATTATCCGGCAATGGCATATTATACCATGGCCAAATCCTTATCCGGCAATGGCATATTATACCATGGCCAAATCCTTATCCGGCAATGCCATATTATACTATGGCCAAATCCTTATCCCCCCCATCTTCCGAGGAAAACTGAGATGCGTACGGTATACAAGACCATTACATGGGATAACTGAACGAGTTCAAATATCCTGCCAAAGGCAAGAATGTACTCTTTAGTGTTAGAGTTCTGGTACAATACAGAGTAGTAATGTACTGTTGATTTAGTACTCCGGTACTGTATCCCCACCCCTACCAACGCAAAAGTATGGCCCACTCTCGATATTCTGCCTTTGGAGAAGCTATAGCGTACTCGTCAGAATGTAGCATTCAACGGATGCATGTACTGCTGTATACAATACATAGACACTTGCCAGTGTAGGTATGCATGTGCATGAAAACATGTTCACAATCCACCAGGGCAAGTCTTAACTCTCGATGAACTTGTTGTATATAGCACAGCAGTGGACAGTCTTGACTTAACTCCTGCTACCTGCCGAGAATCCAGGTGGAAAGCAACACAGCGTGGGGTGGGGTGGGTGTGGTGGGGTGTGGTGGGACGAATCAAAATTTAATGTACTTTACGGTATATACATGTACCGGTACTACTGAAAAGCGATAAATTTTGCGGCGGGCAAAGTTTGCGGTTTCAAGAATTGTGCTCGTTCACGGCGAGAAACTTTTGCGATTTTATCTTTTCATTTGGATCTTGTACTGTCTACAGTCAATGTACAGAGCAGTGGGCGACGATTCATATTCGCGAATGTGTGATGGTCGCGAAAATAGCAAAATAATATAATCTCTAGCGAAAGTTTCTCTCTTTACAGTACCTTACAAGTAAGTAGAAAGTAAGCACAAGTATAGAGGACTTTCCATTACATCACCTTTTTGGCGCCTTCCCGGTGTCCACCCAAAGATCACCCATAAGACAAGTCCGTGTCCTACGGTAAAAATGTGCTTGGGTGGCAAAAAGAGAATCAAATGTGTTGTTCGGTGTACGGTTGAAAATGATGTTGCAGGCCGTCGCAGTGGTGAAGCACTTTTGCTTTTCTTTGTGGTGAATAGTTTCGGTAAGTCGCGAGGATTACTAGCCGCAGTTACTCTACTGTTTATTCCAGCCTTGAAGAGGCGTTGCCGCGAGAAGATTGACAGAATCCGTGGGCCCAGTACATTGATCCATATTTACCTATGGACGAAGACCTTTCAGCCAATCCCCCTGCGTTGGGTATCCAGGCCTCTCTAAATATTTAGTGAATGTCCCCAGCACATATGCAAAGGACTCTCTAAAGTCTTACAATAGCCCTGATGGATACAAATGTATGTGTCTCATTGCTGACTGGGTTGGCACATTATCGTGTCTTGCCCAATCGAAGGAAGAAACAACAACTGTCAACAAAATTCGTTTGCAAACGTCAGGCACTCGCAGAGTGTTTTTGCCGAACCTGTCCATCCTTGGGTAGCTGCTGAATTACCTGGAATTGTTTTTTGGCGCACACTGCACTTGCATGGTGGGCCTGGGAGAAGCATGCTCCCATGTTGCTGCAGTGCAGTGTTGTTTTGACTGAATTTACGTTGGAGACTGAAATGTGATGTGTGCTGAATGTCAACACCTACACCACTGGGTCACTCACCAGTGGCTGGCACCGTCAATGAACACTACACGAAAATAGTGTACATGGATTTTACTTCAGCTGGGCAGAAATTGGAGCACCGTGCCCATAACCTACAAGTAGTCTCACTTCTTTTTCGCTGCCTGACTCTCTCTCTGTCTCTCTTGCTTTGCATGCCTGTCAGTGTATCCATGTGTGTGTGTGTGCGTGTGTGTGCGTGCGTGTGTGGGTTTTTCTTCCTTCTCAGTACGAGTATGACAATGTTGACATGCGGTGGCTGGTAGCACGAAAGCTGACAAAGTCAAACACGGCCATCATCATCATTGGTCCTATGTAGCCAAAAAGTTGGTGTAGTGGCGAACTTAGTTGTCCTGATCCTAAAACACGCTGATGAATGCACATCCAATACAGCAATTGTTTTTTCCTGGTCGTCCCTCGACCTGGCATTCTCCATAAGCAGTTGCTGATTACCGGTAGAGTGTCCTCCATTACTGCCTTTGCAAGAGTTACACAAGAAGTAAGATCAAGATGATCCTCACCACAAGAAGATCAAGAAGCTGAATACATGTACCTAATTGTCCAGAAAGACAGAAGATGAGGTATACTAGTATGTGCCGCAGCAGATGAAGAACTGCACAGCGCAGCAACCAAGTGGGAAGCAGAAGAAGATTGCGCAAGTCGGTCGATCAGAGTACCGGTATTATTTTATCCATGACAAAGGAAATACACATTGTGCAGAACATGAAGCATACACACTCGCATGGAAGAGATAATGCCGGAGTTGCACCCAGGGCCAGTACTAGACTATAGCTAGCACCACCAGTCATGTAGAGGCACGTGCATAATAGAGCTGGGTACATTAGTCATTACCATCAGCATCAGCACTATCAATCATCAAACTCCAGCTATACCTTGCACCCCAACAAACTAAGTAAGTTGATAGTGTTCGGAATCATCTTCGTGTTTCCGCCTTTACTGGTGCTGCCACAAATGAGCTGAACAAGTTAGTTAGTTAATTCGATACGTACTGGGGTGACAGGGATGATATGACTTTTCTCTTCGCCAACGAAGTGATGGAACAATATTCGTGTACTTCGAAGTATTTGCATAAGGAGCGAAGTTCTCGAGTCGTGTGTCCGTCATCCGCTGGTTCCGTCGTTCTCCATCGTAGGGAAAACGATAACAACTCAAAGACGATCCAGGTGTGGGAACATCCGATCGCGAGCAGCCCTTTGGTATTCTCAAACTACAGTATGCAAAATGGAACTTCTTTCGAAAAACACTGTTTCTTTCCAGTGCAGTCTTCTTTTTTTGCCACCCAAGCTCCGTTTCAAGTCCGGTGATCGGTGGTGAACTCGATGATCTTTGGCCCGAATCCTCATAGGCCGCACGGTATGACTCATTGGAAAGTCCTCTATACATGTACAAGTATACATGTACTAGTATACATGTATACTAGTATACATGTACATTTCACAAGTTTTCACTCCTCTCCATGCCCTGATTCTAACCAGCCAAGCCTGGAATGCAGTACACACTGGCAGAGCTCCAAGACCACGCATATAGACAGGATACCAGAAAACACACAGGCTGGTGACATTTACACCAGGGTATATGTAATTGTACATACCGTATATCGGTATAACGGTATAACGGTATAACGTTATTTCCACACATGTAAGGCCAAGGCGTTATATCCACCCTCACTTTAGAAAACCATGGAGTTATATCCGAATATAAGTCACACAAGTCACCCTCACGTAATAAAGCCATGGCGTTAGTAGTGAAAACAATTCAATGTGGAGGATGTTGCATGTGGTGTTAAGGTTGAGTTTAGTTCTTTTAATGAGCTCAATGTAGTGGTGGTTCTCTCTGCATGAACCTATCTCCACTGTCACATGTCACATGTCACATGTCATACCGCCAAGGCACAACCACACGAGTCTATTTTTGGCATGCCACCTTGCACACAATAGGTTCACCATTTAAAAGAGTATCGCTCACTTTCAATCAACAACAAGAGAGATCACTATCGGAGCACTGTCACCAGAAGTACCCCGAAATTAGAGTTCTCTGTCACTGAGCACCAGAACTTTATCTGGACTGGCCACGCTGTAATCATCTTCGTCAGAGGTTCCGCATTTTTCAGCTTCAGAGTGAGTACCACTGTCGTCACCGTGTGCAGAGATATCGCTGTCAGAGCCATCACTGTCAGAGATATCGCTGTCAGAGATATCGCTGTCAGAGTTATCGCTGTCAGAGATATCGCTGTCAGAGATATCGCTGTCAGAGATATCACTGTCAGAGCCATCACTGTCAGAGATATCGCTGTCAGAGATATCGCTGTCAGAGTTATCGCTGTCAGAGATATCGCTGTCAGAGATATCGCTGTCAGAGATATCGCTGTCAGAGATATCACTGTCAGAGATAACGCTGTCAGAGATATCGCTGTCAGAGTTATCGCTGTCAGAGATATCGCTGTCAGAGATATCGCTGTCAGAGATATCGCTGTCAGAGATATCGCTGTCAGAGATATCACTGTCAGAGATATCGCTGTCAGAGTTATCGCTGTCAGAGTTATCGCTGTCAGAGTTATCGCTGCTATACTCACTCTCCTCTCCGCTGACCACTTCTTCCTCGGGCATTTCTCTGTCATCGATGAGTTTCTGCAGGGGCGATTCTGGCTGTTCTGGACACTCATCAGTAATCAATCCACATTTGACGAATGACTTTGTGATCATCTCGCCGGAATGTCTGCCCATGCATCCACCACCAACTTTGCCACTGTATCGTAAGGCGCTAGCTTTCGCTTGCCAGTTCTGGTGAATTCCTTCTCACCTGGCACAAGCCTTTGGTTCCATGATTCACGCACTTCACTCTTAAGCAGTTTGTTCCAACAAGCATCACAGTTTCTCAAGGTTAAGCAACAGCAGCAGATTGGACTGGTGGAGGGGGAATTACTTTAGCATTAGGGCCCATCCGTAAATAAAGATACTTATTTAGAAACGAAAACTATCCGTTTTTGGGGGGGGGGGGGGTTGAGCGCTTGTTCGTTTCTCGAAAAATATCGATTTTGCATGCATGAGCATGTCCAGAAAAAAGACAAAAAATATTGATAATATGTACCATTTGTATGTGTTCATTTCTCAGAGAGGGGAGGGGGGGGGCGGGGTTGAAGAGAAACGACTAGTTTCTAAATAAATATCGGTATTTACGGAAGGCCCCTTACAGGATTGAAATTTGGACTTCGCTTTCTTTCTTTCTTTCGTATCTGACTTGCAAGTGTAGAGTTTCAGAGAGAAAAAGAGCAGTACAAGGCATGTGGCCTCTAAATTTCTATCACAGGGTTGAAGCAAAGAAGTCGTACCGGCCGGAATAAAGATAGATTGTGTTGCAGGGTGCCTCAGCAGAGCTGACACGGTATCGGCATGAGTGTTGCTCCAGTGCTGGTAGTAAACAAGGAGAGTCGGCTTGTGGGATACTTCCCGGAGTACCCCTGCTACACATTGTCCATCCTTTGCTTTATTAGATCACTAGCCACGCTTCAAGACTGCCAAATGACAGTCCTTCGGGAAATTTCCTTTCCAGATATTCTTGATATTCTGAATGATCAGCATTGGAATCAACTTGGTCCCATTGGCCAAAGTGGTCAGTACAACAGACAACCGAAGTTTCTCATGGCGAGTGATATGCATGCGAATTGTTTTGAAACCCTGCAAGTCGTACGTGTCGCTGCTTGGAAAGTCAAACCAGAAAGGGGACTCATCCATGTTTCCAACACCAACTGGCTAAAAGTCTCCCTCAGGATTGTCTTACAAATGTTTTCCTGGAATTGTGTGGCGAGGGTCTCCTGGAGAGCGATAATCTCAAATAATGACAATGTCTCTTTTGGCCATAACTTTGCCCGATGGTGGTGTTCTTTATTAGTTTCTTGCAACCCCATGTGGAAGGCCCCATTGAAATAATAATATGTCTCAAGTCCGCTTTTCCCTAGTTTTATCAAACAAACTACTGTCGTGGACATGGAAATCCAGTGGATTGACCGAGGCCGGCGCCCTCACTCAGCAGCTACAGAAGTAGTTAGTTGCATGCAGTGCACGGTCATGTTGATCCGATGCAACCAGCGCTCTGCAGCGTGTGTGTGTGTGTGTATGTGCGCGCGAGCGCGCGTGTGTGTGTGTGTGTGTGTGTGTGTGTGTGTGTATGTGTGTGTGTGTGTACTGCTTAGGGCGCGTTCAGACTGGCGTGAATAGCCGCCGGAAAGCTGCAGCGTAATCCCGGGAATCGCAATCACACTGCACATGTATTCCGCTGGAATGGCCAGTACATGTGAAGCTTCGACATTTGAAAAATTTGAGTTGAGTTGGATATCAAAATAAACTAATTCAGTCTGTTGAGATGCTGGATCATTGTGCTTTTGCTTGTGCTTGTCGACGGAAAGAATACTATGTCCGGAGTGTTTGGTGCTTGGGTGGCATTCATCCGCTCCGTGATCAGAGTATGCTTCTCGTTCGCAGTAACGTTTTGCCTGCAGAGCGGCCCGCAAAAATCACCACGTAGAGCTCCATGAACTCCCTCTCCATTGCTGAGTCGAACAAAGATTTCGGCATGATGGGAGAAGTAATTAGTTGGCAGTCTAGAAGTCAAAACTCAAAAGCATGCAGTCAGACTGCAAGAGTAGAGGCTGAAATAAAACGAAAAGACGAAACATGTGCTGCAAGGATATCAAAAGCGCTCCGCGTGCCGCCGGAATCTGCATTCCACTGGCCTGCAGAGTGGTGGGAAACCTTTTCCGTGTTTACGCTGGCGGGAACGTCACGTGGGCGATTCACCTTGACAACTTTCACATTCCGCTTGTTTTTTACGCCAGTCTGAACGCGCCCTTACCCACGGCTGCATGGCCAGTGCTCTGGGGCCGCTAGACTTGCGACCGGATTTCCATGTCCACGACAGTAGAATAGTTGTCTGTTGACTTTTAAAAATATTTCAATGGACATCATGATAGCAATGCTAGAATTCTAAGCATCCACAATGTTTGTCCATGGATTCAGTAACTCAAGTAGAGGACTCTACAACTAGTTGCATTAACCTGTTCATTTTGCTGGTTATGAATCTTACCTTGAATGATGATGGAGTACGTTGTCGACAAAGACTCGACTGCTCCATCACATCGGTCCAGTGCATCCTGGGGTGGCTGCCTTGCACTTCCAGAAGTATCTACAAATCTACAAATATAACTGGTCCTGTATGCTGTAGTGCATGTCACATTGAACCTCACACCAGCTGGGTTATCTCTGGTAAGCATTATACTGGAATCATTTCCCATGAAACTGAAAGTAGAGTTCACGTATTCCAACAGTCCATTTTGAGATGTTCCATTCACTGTGTTCACCATCTTTGTTTTAAGATCTAAAGTGGATGTCCAAGTGACGTTCATACCTGATGAACCCACAGTGTTACATGGTATATCATATCTCTGATCAGTGTAGTTGAAAACCATTGTTGTAGGAGTGACAGTGATACGATTCTGCCGGGCTGTACATTATCATGGGGATAGAATGTTGACGTTCACACACGAGCACACGAGTACACACGAGCGTGCACACACACACACACACACACACACACACACACGTGCACACACACGCACGCACGCACACACATGCACACACACGCGCACACACGCAAACACACACATGCACGAACCCATACACAGAAAACACAGACACACATGCGTGCACACACATGAATACATACACACATGCACACACAAACACAAACACACACACACGTACAGATTATGCATGAAGACTAGGGGAAAGTACCCATGTTGCTAGACGTTACTGGATGCATGTATGTGTAAGGCGTTGTTGTTGCTTTTCTGTACTTTGCATGTTAGCATGCTTTGAACCGAATTGAAATCAGTAAAAAATGTTACAGATGCTTCACATTGATTGAAAAGAATCATGAAAAGTCTTGTTCCATGTTCCAGGCACACCCAAGGCCGAAAAAGCACACAGATATCCATGTGTTCTGGCTCTCCTCTTTCAACACAGTTAGATACAGCAGTTTTGAGCAATTTAGACTCTACCGGCCAAACAGTTACCACTCAGGCTGTATACTTCCATAATAACAAACTAGTTTCTATTTCTATGTCAAAACGCTACCGTGAGTCAGTCAAGTGTCCATGATTTCACCGGGAACTGTTGGCACCACATAATAGCACCCACTTTCTGTCACTGAAGTTGGTGATTTTCCCGTGTGGTCTATACCAAGACCGTTGCTGGTGGCCTTGCCAGCCCGGGCACTGGAGGGAATAGTTGTACCGTGCAAAAGCATGTAGTTAGGTTATTTTCTCAGTCCTTTTGCAAATAGCCTATTCAGTGTTATGGTTCACAGTGGGTGGAAGTCAGATTCATAAAAGGGCCAGAGCTACCTACTTCATAGAGTTTTCTTCTTGCTCTGGTTGGCTTTTTGGACTGACCAAGGCTGATTTCATAGCCGCGATTTGGCCCAGAGTTTGGGAAGGTGGGTGAGGGGCAGCACCTGATGTTGCCACTCAAAGGCCACCAAGACACCCAAGGCTGCACTGTAACAAGCCCGGGAGTGAGTACCAACAACAGAAAACAAAACTGGAAGACTAGCTACAGTGTATTATCAGTGCGTGTTGTGGAATGTCGGCTTGTTTAAGTGCGGAGACAATTCAAATTTCAACAATCAAATCATCCCGATCCCTCAAGGAATTGTCATCTCATTACGAAACTTTCCACACAAGTGTATTTTGCTTGTGTTACCTACGTGTCAAAATATTCTTATATTCGGACTAAGGATAGCTGGGTTAGTGGTATGTTCCCACATTGGAACAACGGGATCACGGACACATAAAAATAGCCAATTTGGACGATACCGATGTGAGTGAATGGATCAATTCAAACGACTTTGGAGACGAAATGGATTGGTGAAAGAAACATTTCCCAGTGTTGGACGATGCAACCGATCCACCAGGCATGCGTCGTTGGCACTCATCGTGGCATGCTGAAGTTTGCCTAGTTATATATTTCGATCCGTTCTGTGTGTGGATCACTCTTGTCAGATCATTGTGTTTCACCCACCCACCTCCCATTTCTCATCTCTCATTTACTTTGCTAAAGTTATTAAAGGAGTGTTGGTCACGCTCATTTCCGGCTACTCAGAGCTCTCGGTCTTCGTCCCTCGCATGTGACTTAGTCACTATACTCTTGGCTCTGCCAAGATCCTGCTCTCTCCGTAGCCTCTTACTTCGCTGGCCAGCGCCATCCATACCGCAAGCTGCTGTGTGTGTGTGTGTGTGTGTGTGTGTGTGTGTGTGCTGTGTGTGTGTGTGCTTTGTGTGTGTCTGCTGCGTGTGTGTGTGTGTGTGTGCTGCGTGTGTGTTTGTGTGCTGCGTGTGTGCGTGTGTTGCGTGTGGGTGTGCTGTGCGTGTGCTGCGCGTGCGTGTGCTGTGCGTAAGCTACGGGTGTGTGTGCTGTGCGTGTGCTGCGTGTGCGTGTGCTGTGCATGTGCTGCGTGTGTGTGTGTGTGTGCTATGCGTGTGCGTGTGCTGTGCGTGTGCTGCGTGTGCTGTGTGTGTGCTGCGTGTGCGTGTGCTGTGCGTGTACTGCGTGTACTGCGTTTGCGTGAGCTGTGCGTGAGCTGCGGGTGCGTGTGCTGTGCGTGTGCTGCGTGTGCTGTGTGTGTGCTGCGTGTGCTGTGTGTGCTGTGTGTGTGCTGCGTGTGCTGTGTGTGTGTGCTGTGCTGTGCGTGTGTGTGTGTTTGTGTGTGTGTGTGCTGTGTGTGTGTGTGTACTGTGTGTGTGTGTGTGTGCCGTGTGTGTGTGTGCTGTGTGTGTGTGCTGTGTGTGTGTGTGTGCCGTGTGTGTATGTAGCATTATAGTAATAATGCAGATTAATGGGTGCGAGCGGCTGCTTCGTGCTACCACTCAAACTATGCTGCTATGAACGTGCGCTGTACGTGCTCACATGGTACTCTATGCATCGTGGCATTCTATGTGTCATACAACGTGACACTCAACGCGACATTCATTCATGCGCGACGCTCAACGTAGGCGGCATGCGTCGTAGGCACTCAACGTGTCATACTAAAGTTTGGCATTCATGCGTGTCGCTCGCCTCCGATGTGGAAGGCGTGTGGCGGCGTTATGATAACGCTTGCTCGTAACTTAACGTGGGTGGGTTTGGCGGTGTTATAATGGCGCTTGCTTGTAACTCAACGTGGGTGGCATGCATCGGTGCATGTCTTGCTAGAGTTTGCTCTGCTATATATTTTCGATTCGTTCTGTGCGACGATCATTCTTCCTTGCTCGTAGTGTTATATATTTCGATTCGTTCTGTGTGCGGATCACTCTTGTCAGATCATTGTGTTTCACCCACCCACCTCCCATTTCTCATCTCTCATTTACTTTGATAAAGTAAATAAAGGGGTGTTGGCCATGCTCATTTCCGGCTACTCAGGGCTCTCGGTCTTCGTCCCTTGGACGTGACTATCCTCTTGGCTCCGCCAAGATCCTGCTCTCTCTGTAGCCTCTCACTTCGCTGGCCAGCACCCTCCTAACCGCAAGCTGCTGTGTGTTGTAGTTAATGTGTGTGTGTGTGTGTGTGTGTGTGTGTGTGTGTGTGTGTGTGTGTGTGTGTGTGTGTGTGTGTGTGTGTGTGTGATGCGTGTGTGTGTGCTGCGTGTGTGTGTGTGTGCTGTGTGTGCTGTGTGTGTGTGCGTGTGTGTGTGTGCTGTGTGTGTTTGCTGTGTGTGCTGCGTGTGTGTGTGCTGGGCGTGTGCTGTGTGTGTGCTGGGCGTGTGCTGTTTTTGTGCTGCGTGTGCGTGTGTCCTGCGTGTGTGTGCTGAGCGTGTGTGTGTGCTGCGTGTGTGTGTGTGTGCTGTGTGTGTGTATGTGTGTGTGTGTGTGTCCTGGGCGTGTGCTGTGTGTGTGTGTGTGCTGTGTGTGTGTGTGTGTGTGTGTGTGTGTGTGTGTGTGTGTGTGTGTGTGTGCTGTGTGTGTGCTGTATGTGTGTGTCCTGCCTGTGTGTGTGTGTGTGTGTGTGTGTGTGAGCTGCATGTGTGTGTGTGTGTGTGTGTGCTGCGTGTGTGTGTGTGCTGTGTGT
Source organism: Sycon ciliatum (assembly GCF_964019385.1). Classification (NCBI taxonomy): domain Eukaryota; kingdom Metazoa; phylum Porifera; class Calcarea; order Leucosolenida; family Sycettidae; genus Sycon; species Sycon ciliatum. The sequence goes on from NC_088645.1 coordinate 30,165,212, forward strand.
GTGTGTGTGCTGCGTATGCGTGTGTGTGTGTGCTGCGTGTGTGTGTGTGCTGTGTGTGTGTGTGTGTGTGTGTGTGTGTGCGAGTGTGTGTGTGTGTAGGTGTGTGTGTGCTGTGTGCTGTGTGTGTGTGCTGTGGGCTGTGTGTGTGTGCTGTGTGTGTGTGTGTTCTGTGTGTGTGTGTGTTCTGTGTGTGTGTGCTGTGTGTGTGTGTGTGTATGTGCTACGTGTGTGTGTGTGTGTGTGTGTGTGTGTGTGTGTGTGTGTGTGTGTGTGTGTGTGTGTGTGTGTGTGTGTAGCATTATGGTGATAATGCAGATTAATGTGTGCACGCAGCTTTGTGCTGCCACTCAATCTATGCTGCTATGTTTGATAGTGCTGTTACTGCATGCTCACGCTTTGCTGCTGGCTATGGTCTCTGTGCGGCTTGGCACTCTGCATGATATTGAATGCATCGCTCTACGTGACATTGAACGTGTCTCTTTACGTGGCGTTCATGCGTGTCTCTCGCCTCCGATGCGTGGCGTTATGGTGGGGATTGCTTGTAGCTCAACGTGGGTGGGTTTGGCTACGTTATGATGACGCTTGCTTGTAGCTCAACGTGGGTGGCATGCATCATTGCATGTCTTGCTAGAGTTTGCTCTGCTATATATTTTCGATCCGTTCTGTGCGACGATCATTCTTGCTTGCTCGTAGTATTTCACCCTCCCACCTCCCATTTCTCATCACTAATTTGCTTTGATAAAGTGAATAAACGCGGTGTTGGCCACGCTCATTTCCGGCTACTCAGGGCCCTCGATCGCCGTCCCTCGGACGCAGACTCTTGTAGATACTTGGCTCCGCCAACATTCTGCTTCGGCAGTGTCTACCCGGCCGACCCTGAATCCTCTCTCGTAGATACTTGGCTCCGCCAACATTCTGCTCCGGCAGTGTCTACGTACTACTCTTGTCTGACCTCTCTCGTGGCCCTGCCAAGATCCTGCTCTGGCAGTGACCCCTCTCTTTACTCAGGGCCCTCGGTCGCCGTCCCTCGGACGCAGACTCTTGTAGATACTTGGCTCCGCCAACATTCTGCTTCGGCAGTGTCTACCCGGCTGACCCTGAATCCTCTGTCTGTTTGTGTGTTTGTCTGTCTGTCTGTTTTGTGTCTGTTTGTCTGCTTTTCTGTCTGTTTCTGTGTCTATCTGCCTTTCTATTTCCTTGCCTCGTCTCCATATCAACGAGACATGAATCATTAATGACAGCTAATGTGACAGTGGCTACAGCGGGGCAACGTGCACGATTGCCACCGGCAATTCTATCAGAGCAGCATACCGTTGTGGAGAACAGCGCTACCGGCAATTCTGCCAGTTATGCCGATGGGACCCGTTGCCGGCGACAGACAGTAGGTTATCGAGCTTTGCGGCCTACTTGGTGAGGTCTGTGAAGCCAGGTACAGTGGCCAATTACATCTCGGCCGTTCGTAATCTGCATCTCGAGTGTGGCATGGATGATCCTACGACAGGCGCTACCCTGCTACCGCGCATGCTTAAGGGTATTAAGAGAGTGAAGGGCAATGCTCCGTCCATGACCCGTCTTCCACTGACAAGTGATCTGATCCGGTCAGTTGTGGACCGGTTGCGGAATGACCCGACTTCTACTCCAGACGATCGCGTTATGCTGCAAGCCGCAATCCTGTTGGCGTTCCACGGCTTCCTGCGGTGCGCTGAGTTTACTGTAAGCGATCACGCACCGTTCGACCCAAGATTTGATGCTGCCGGCGATAGTGTGAAGATAGCATACCATGGTGGTAAGCCCGTGTTACATTTTGTTGTGAAGCGGTCCAAGACGGTCCCGTTTGCCAGAGGCATGACCCTATACATCGGGCCAGCAACGCCGTAATATTATCCCGTTGTTGCCATGGTCGAGTATTTGTCACGCAGTAAGCCGCCGTTGTTGCGGCCCTTGTTCCGGTTTAAGTCAGGCGCACCGCTGACTCGCCGTCGCTTCACTGCTAAACTGAGAGCCCTCCTGCAGTTGTCCGGGGTGAGTAATGTGGCTGATTATAGTGGCAACTCCTTCAGGATTGGTGCGGCGACGACGGCTGCTGCAAACGGCGTACCTGTGTGGAAAATCCGTGCAATGGGTAGGTGGCAAAGTGACTGTGTTCTAATGTACATTCGCACTGATCCGTCGGACCTGCTGTCTGTTTCTATGGCTCTTCACAGTGGGCCTATTTAATTGTGTGATGTGCCCTGTATTCATGTGTGTGTTGCATGGACTCTTGGCGATGGCCTCATTGATACTATATTTCGTGCTGAGACAATGCACGAACCATTATTGCCTCTACCTTACTTCTTACTTTCCACCCTGGGCGACCTCTCGCTCTCCTGCTGTTTGCACAACTGCGCTCGTGGCTTCTTCGGTGCGGGAATTGCCGGCCATTATGGGCCACGCTCATTTCCGGCTACTCAGGGCCCTCGGTCGCCGTCCCTCAGACGCAGACTCTTGTAGATACTTGGCTCCGCCAACATTCTGCTTCGGCAGTGTCTACCCGGCCGACCCTGAATCCTCTCTCGTAGATCCCTGGCTCCGCCAACATTCTGCTCCGGCAGTGTCTACGTATTTCTGTCCGTAGCCTCTCACTCCGCTGGCCGGCACTCCCCCATACGGCAAGTTGCTGTGTGTTGTAGTTAAAGGGGAACTACACCCAAAAATCAAAACTTCATGGTCCGTAGAGTTTTGGACGCTGAGTCGAATGGTGAAGGTCCCACTTCGATCCGACCAAGCGTTCTTGAGATATATCAGTTTGCAATTGTCCTTTTCGGGTCCGTGCCGTGACGTCACAACCCCGTGACGTCATTGAGACTTGGTGATCCTTTGGCCAGATCCAGAAACACTGGGATTTCGCATCTTCTTTCTGTTTGTCCATGGAAGAAGAGGGTATTTGTGTCATCATGGCTTCTGGCTGTGTTGTTGGCTACTATAATCTTACTGGTAACCCCCCTGGGATGAACCTGCACCAATTTCCGAAGGATTGTGCTTGGCACAGGCCGAGCAGTGCACCATAGCAGCTATCAAGCGACATAATTATTTGCTTGACAATTTCGGGACTACAATGTAAATCCTTCGCGTGTGTTCCAGCCATTTGGCAGAGGAGGATTTTCAGGAGGAATATTATGCACTCATCCGATGCGGACGCTGGTGGATGAAACTGTGGTGTGTCCTTTTTCGCACGCCACGCTGTGAAGCGTCAGTCGAAAAGCGGAGGTGAGTGCAATATTTCAAAAACACTAGCTACTGTATGTAGTTCTTTCTTTTCCAAAGCATTTGTAGAATTGTTTTGGACTACATCACTACGAAATGTGAAGCTTTCCGAAACCGGCTTGATGAGGTGGACGGCAGTAGATCTCCTGTTTCCCTAGGCTATACTGCGTGCGATCGATGAACCTGTCTGCGATTGCTGTTCTTGATTTTACAGGAAGAAGATCAAGAGCCGCTGTACCATCGGTCGCAGTGACTCACTGTTGAGCTACGACCACTGCCACCGACCCAAGGTTATAGGAAGGACTGTTTGCAGCGCCAGCGCCTCTAGCTGGCATGTTTTTTTTCCTGTATGAACACACAGTATGTACTGCTGATAAGCTACATCACGCAATGGCCCGCAGTTCAAGGAGAGAAGATAGTCCACATACCGGCAACAGTGTACACCTATTCGGGAACTCGTTGCGTTTCTCAGTATGGATGCAGATGAGAGCCAGACGTTATTATTATTATTGTGTGAATGCGTGCAAGCGCGTGAGTGTGTGTGTGTGTATGCGTGCAAACGCGCGAATGTGTGTGTGCGCGCGCACGCGCGTGAGTGTGCGCACACGAGCGTGAGTTTGTGCGTGCGCGCGCCCGTGAGTGTGTTTGCGTGCACGCGCGTGAGAGACAGACATTATTATTATTGTGTGTGTGGGTGCACGTGCGTGAGTGTATGTGTTTGCGCGCACGCGCGTGAGAGACAGACATTATTATTATTGTGTGTGTGGGTGCACTTGCGTGAGTGTGTGTGTGCGCGCAAGCGCGTGACACTGAGTGTGTGTGCGCGCACTTGCGTGAGTGTGTGTGTGCGCGCACATGCTTATGCTTTTGTGTAATGTAATTATAACATTCCAAAGATATTCATGTCATCTATTCTGTGTTCTCCTTTATGTCATTCTCTCTCCCTTGCGGGAGGGACATGGAATGACAAGTAGTAGATGCATTGCCGTTAGTGATCCTGAGGAATGTGTGCGTGTGCAACCAAGTGCATGAGTGCGCGCATGTGTGCGTGCACGAGCATGTGCACAGGCACTTGTATGCTGATGCAGTCGTGTGCGCACGCGCTTGTGAAATTGCGTGTCTGCGTGCGTGCGCATGTGTGACTACTATACTATGTGCCCACCAAGGTGAGCACATGTGCGTGCGTGTGTGTGGGGCGCAGGCGGATATGTGCACACATTTTAGAATGATAATCAAGAAGGACAGAGCTGTTCCGGTAATGCAGTCATGAGACACCACAGTAGGGCAAAACGCACTCAATATGCTACTGTGCTGCTGCTAGAGTGCACAGCGTAATTATTGGTACACAGCTACGTGAAATACAAGAGAACGTCTCAGCATTCTGTAAAGACTAAGTGATAATGCAAAAGGTGAGAATGTATTTCGCCACAATACGAATTGAGGTGCAGTCCACTTGTGTGAGATAAAGCACAAGTGAACCGATACACATTGCACGGATATAATGCTAGCCATGTTACGCAGCAAACTCCATGTACAGCCTACAGGAGTAGGAGTGAGGAGACTATTGATCTGAGTACTGTGCGAATACAAAATTTCACACAATTTACGATATGAAGAGAACGATTCGATTTGTGAGCATTACGTAGGACTATACTGTGAAAACACTTACGGATTGTCAGGGTTGTTTGAGCTGCTTTGGCTGCCGCTTCATTTCTAAATAGCCTAGCCAACCGGTTGCCACATGTTGCTGATGGAGAGCGACTTATCCAAATGCAGTAATTTCTGCTTCATCCACATTTACAGTCAGAATGGAAGCCACCGCTTGCGCTGCCATGTCCTTTCCTGAAAATTTCGGCTCATGCCCGAAGCCAAACATTTTCAGCTCAGGCTCTGAGCTTTCAAGCTCGTCTGATACGTCGGAATCGCTCATAGTGAGGACGTCTTTGTCAGAACTATTCCTTTCACATACCAAAATACCTGTACTTCTGAGCTTGGCCCAAGCAAGCGAGTCTCAATGACGTAGAAGGGCGTGTTGGGGGTGTGTCGCGGCCGCATGACGTCATGGCGCGTCCCCCGAAAGTACAATTTAAACCGAAGATATCTCCGGAAAGCTTGGTCGGATCGAAGTGGGACCTTCACCATTCGACTCAGCGTCCAAAACTCTACGGACCATGAAGTTTTGATTTTTGGGTGTAGTTCCCCTTTAATGTAGCATTATGGTGATAATGCAGATTAATGGGTGCACGCAGCTTTCTTCTACCGCTCTATCTATGCTGCTATGTTTGATAGTGCTGCATGCTCACACTTTGCTGCTGGCTATGGTCTCTGTGCGGCTTGGCACTCTGCATGATATTGAATGCATCTCTCTACGTGACATTGAACGTGTCTCTGTTCATGCGTGTCGCTGGCCTCCGATGCGCGGCGTTATCGTGGCGCTTGCTTGTAACTCAACGTGGGTGGGTTTGGCGGTGTTATGATGGCGCTTGCTTGTAACTCAACGTGGGTGGCATGCATCGTTGCATGTCTTGCTAGAGTTTGCTCTGCTATATATTTTCGATCCGTTCTGTGCGACGATCATTCTTGTTTGCTCGTAGTGTTTCACCCTCCCACCTCCCATTTCTCATCACTAATTTGCTTTGATAAAGTGAATAAACGGGGTGTTGGCCACGCTCATTTCCGGCTACTCAGGGCCCTCGGTCGCCGTCCCTCGGACGCAGACTCTTGTAGATACTTGGCTCCGCCAACATTCTGCTTCGGCAGTGTCTACCCGGCCGAACCTGAATCCTCTCTCGTAGATACTTGGCTCCGCCAACATTCTGCTCCGGCAGTGACTACATATATCTCTTGTCTGACCTCTCTCTTGGCCCTGCCAAGATCCTGCTCCAGCAGTGACCCCTTTCTTTACTCAGGGCCCTCGGTCGCCGTCCCTCGGACGCAGACTCTTGTAGACACTTGGCTCCGCCAACATTCTGCTCCGGCAGTGTCTACCCGGCCGACCCTGAATCCTCTCTCGTAGATACTTGGCTCCGCCAACATTCTGCTCCGGCAGTGTCTACGTACTACTCTTGTCTGACCTCTCTCTTGGCCCTGCCAAGATCCTGCTCTAGCAGTGACCCCTCTCTTTACTCAGGGCCCTCGGTCGCCGTCCCTCGGACGCAGACTCTTGTAGATACTTGGCTCCGCCAACATTCTACTTCGGCAGTGTCTACCCGGCTGACCCTGAATCCTCTGTCTGTTTGTGTGTTTGTCTGTCTGTCTGTTTTGTGTCTGTTTGTCTGCTTTTCTGTCTGCTTCTGTGTCTATCTGCCTTTCTATTTCCTTGCCTCGTCTCCATATCAACGAGACATGAATCATTAATGACAGCTAATGTGACAGTGGCTACAGCGGGGCAACGTGCACGATTGCCACCGGCAATTCTACCAGAGCAGCATACCGTTGTGGAGAACAGCGCTACCGGCAATTCTGCCAGTTATGCCGATGGGACCCGTTGCCGGCGACAGACAGTAGGTTATCGAGCTTTGCGGCCTACTTGGTGAGGTCTGTGAAGCCAGGTACAGAGGCCAATTACATCTCGGCCGTTCGTAATCTGCATCTCGAGTGTGGCATGGATGATCCTACGACAGGCGCTACCCTGCTACCGCGCGTGCTTAAGGGTATTAAGAGAGTGAAGGGCACTGCTCCGTCCATGACCCGTCTTCCACTGACAAGTGATCTGATCCGGTCAGTTGTGGACCGGTTGCGGAATGACCCGACTTCTACTCCAGACGATCGCGTTATGCTGCAAGCCGCAATCCTGTTGGCGTTCCACGGCTTCCTGCGGTGCGCTGAGTTTACTGTAAGCGATCACGCACCGTTCGACCCAAGATTTGATGCTGCCGGCGATAGTGTGAAGATAGCATACCATGGTGGTAAGCCCGTGTTACATTTTGTTGTGAAGCGGTCCAAGACGGTCCCGTTTGCCAGAGGCATGTCCCTATACATCGGGCCAGCAACGCCGCAATATTGTCCCGTTGTTGCCATGGTCGAGTATTTGTCACGCAGTAAGCCGCCGTTGTTGCGGCCCTTGTTCCGGTTTAAGTCAGGCGCACCGCTGACTCGCCGTCGCTTCACTGCTAAACTGAGAGCCCTCCTGCAGTTGTCCCGGGTGAGTAATGTGGCTGATTATAGTGGCCACTCCTTCAGGATTGGTGCGGCGACGACGGCTGCTGCAAACGGCGTACCTGTGTGGAAAATCCGTGCAATGGGTAGGTGGCAAAGTGACTGTGTTCTGAGGTACATTCGCACTGATCCCTCGGACCTGCTGTCTGTTTCTATGGCTCTTCACAGTGGGCCTATTTAATTGTGTGATGTGCCCTGTATTCATGTGTGTGTTGCATGGACTCTTGGCGATGGCCTCATTGATACTATATTTCGTGCTGAGACAATGCACGAACCATTATTGCCTCTACCTTACTTCTTACCTTCCACCCTGGGCGACCTCTCGCTCTCCTGCTGTTTGCACAACTGCGCTCGTGGCTTCTTCGGTGCGGGAATTGCCGGCCATTATGGGCCACGCTCATTTCCGGCTACTCAGGGCCCTCGGTCGCCGTCCCTCGGACGCAGACTCTTGTAGATACTTGGCTCCGCCAACATTCTGCTTCGGCAGTGTCTACCCGGCCGACCCTGAATCCTCTCTCGTAGATACTTGGCTCCGCCAACATTCTGCTCCGGCAGTGTCTACGTATTTCTTTCCGTAGCCTCTCACTCCGCTGGCCGGCACTCCCCCATACCGCAAGTTGCTGTGTGTTGTAGTTAATGTAGCATTATGGTGATAATGCAGATTAATGGGTGCACGCAGCTTTCTGCTACCGCTCAATCTATGCTGCTATGTTTGATGGTGCTGTTACTGCATGCTCACGCTTTGCTGCTGGCTATGGTCTCTGTGCGGCTTGGCACTCAGCATGATATTGAATGCATCTCTCTACGTGACATTGATCGTGTCTCTGTTCATGCGTGTCGCTGGCCTCCGACGCATGGCGTTATCACATGGCGTTATCACATGGCGTTATCACATGGCGTTATCGTGGCGCTTGCTTGTAACTCAACGTGGGTGGGTTTGGCGGTGCTATGATGGCGCTTGCTTGTAACTCAACGTGGGTGGCATGCATCGTTGCATGTCTTGCTAGAGTTTGCTCTGCTATATATTTTCGATGCGTTCTGTGCGACGATCATTCTTGTTTGCTCGTAGTGTTTCACCCTCCCACCTCCCATTTCTCATCACTAATTTGCTTTGATAAAGTGAATAAACGGGGTGTTGGCCACACTCATTTCCGGCTACTCAGGGCCCTCGGTCGCCGTCCCTCGGACGCAGACTCTTGTAGATACTTGGCTCCGCCAACATTCTGCTTCGGCAGTGTCTACCCGGCCGACCCTGAATCCTCTCTCGTAGATACTTGGCTCCGCCAACATTCTGCTCCGGCAGTGTCTACGTATTTCTTTCCGTAGCCTCTCACTCCGCTGGCCGGCACTCCCCCATACCGCAAGTTGCTGTGTGTTGTAGTTAATGTGCTGTGTGTGTGTGTGTGTGTGCGCTGTGTGTGTGTGGGTGCTGCGTGTGTGTGTGTTGTGCGTGTGTTGTGCGTGTGTGTGTGTGTGTACTGTGTGTACTGTGTGTGTGTGTTGTGCGTGTGTGCTGTGTGTGTTGTGTGTGTTGTGCGTGTGTGTTGTGCGTGTGTGTTGTGCGTGTGTGCTGTGTGTGTGTGCTGTGTGTGTGCTGTGTGTGTGTGCTGTGTGTGTGTGTGTGTGTTGTGTGTGTGTGGGTGTGTGTTGTGCGTGTGTGCTGTGTGTGTGCTGTGTGTGTGTGCTGTGTGTGTGTGTGTGTATTTGTGCTGCGTGTGTGTGCTGCGTGTGTGTGTGTGCTGTGTGTGTGTGTGTGTGCTGAGTGTGTGTGCTGTGTGTGTGTGTGTGTGTGTGTGTACTGCGTGTGTGTGTGTGTGTGTGTGTGTGCTGCGTCTGTGTGTGCTGTGTGTGTGTGTGTGTGCTGTGTGTGTGTGTGTGTGTGTGTGTGTGTGTGTGCTGTGTGTGTGTGTCTGTGTGTGTGTGTGTGTGTGTGTGTGTGTCTGTGCTGTGTGTGTGTGTGTGCGGTGTGTGTGTGTTGTGCGTGTGTGCTGTGTGTGTGTGCTGTGTGTGTGAGCTGTGTTTGTGTGTGTGTTGTGCTTGTGTTGTGCGCGTGTGTGTGTACTGTGTGTGTGTGCTGTGTGTGTGTGTGTGTGTGTGTGCTGTGTGTGTGTGTGTGCTGTGTGTGTGTGCGCTCTGTGTGTGTGGGGGGGAGGGGGTATCCTACATTATGTTCAGCAGTGTCTTTGCTGTTTGTGGTATGCAGAGCTCACTGACTTGTCAGTTAGAGCACTCTGGGAAGGTATGGTTGTGTCTTGTTTAAATCTTGCTTTTGAAGATTTACTTCATTGCTATCGGGTTTAGCCTCATTCTGAGTGCACAAAAGATGAAAGTTGTGAAAAATTCTACATACAGCTTTAGTTCATGTACTATTATGTTGATAAAGTGAACTGTGGTTATTTGAAACAGTAAGCAAGATATCATATCCTACTTACCTACAATGTTGAGCTGATATGTGTCTGAAGAGTTGTGTGTAGCTGTTCTACAATGATACAGTCCAGTGTATGAAGTGTTCAGCATAGGACGTGCTGCGCTGTTCAACTGTACAACAGTAATTCCTGAGATGGCTGACTCAAACAACACTAGACTACCATCAGTCTTCTCTAGTCGAATGAATGGTCCTGATCCATCGGACACCAAGCATAGAGGTAAGTAGTCTGGAACATTGACTGTAGGTTGTCCATCACCAAAAGTCACTAGGTATGTTGTTGATTGTCCTGTACCAGCAGCACGTAGAGTGACAGCTTGACCTGCATGACCATACACATGGGTGCAGTGTTACAATACTAACTCAACACATGACTAGTGACAATGACCTGACAATACTATCACAATACTAACTCAATACATGACTAGTGACAATGACCTGACAAAGGTAGTATACTGCCACATATTGGTATTTGCCTTCACATCAACACCAGTAAAGCAAACAACATTGATATCAAACACACATGAAAATAATGACATTGGCATACCCAAATTCATCCACCATAATATATCTTACCATTGGAGCCAATCAGCAACAGGGGGCAGAAGAGCAGCAAGCAGCCAATCAGGACACCTTCACAGTGGGACACACGAAAAAGGAATTGAGACATTCGAGTGGCTAAGTGGTGCTGCCACAAGAACTCTTCTAAGGTGAGGTAATGTTGGCTTGATGGAGTTTTGTTCGTAGCTTGTTCTTGTACGTTGTGCCGTGGCTCGTTTGTAGACCCATAAATCGTGCCAATATTGGGCCAATATTGAGGGGTATGCCAATTTCATGGTTCCCTTCCAAAGATTTTGCGCTGGCTTTGGAATGCCGATCTACACCCCAAAACAAACCTACCTGCAAAATTTGAGCGAAATCTGAGAAACCGGCTTGCACATACGTTCTGGTTTTCTCAGACATGCTCTCTTAATGATACTCCAGGAACATTGTGGTTGCAACCTTATATTTTCCTTTGAATGCATTGGCAATGTGGTCAAATTGTACATGAGTAATAACCCTCATGCCACACAAGAGAGACGAGCCCATGGGGTGTCGCAAGCGTTTATTCAAGGCGCTGACGCCTGTTGGGAATTCCCTAGTAAAAGAAGAAGAAATCATAATAATAATAATAATAATAATAATAATAATAATAATAATAATAATAATATTCCAGCATGAATAATAGGGAGCTTTCGCTCTACATAATAATTATTACGTATGAAAATCCGTATGTCGTACACGCCGGGGAGCGAGGGCAACTTTCATACGTAAATCTCTCTATGGCTTTCCGTAGGAAAGCTGTTTCCTACGTTGGGGCCTCCATAGGACTTTTTGAAATATTTTTCGCATTTTCCGGATTTATCCATGGCAATGTTCAAGCCTCGCAAAACACGCAGTACACACCGTTCACCACGTGCAAAATACAATGGAAAACGCGGCTTCGGTTCACGGTGCATGCGGTGGACGCATGCAGCCAACGCGTCTCCAAAGCAACAATGCATGTTTAGCAGTCGTGGAGAAATCACGTAGAGAGAAACGCCACAGCGCTGATCTTTACGTATGAAAAATACGTGCAGTTCCTACGTTATTTTCACACGTAATTCCGTAGAGTGAAACCTCCCTAAACATGAGCCTGTGATCGGTAATCAAGTATGACGTACATGTACTCAGTATGAGGTCATGATTATTATGATGTACACATATCACGCATCAGAGAGGCAAGGACAGCAGAAGCGACCCACGGGGTCGTGCGCCGTCGGAACGGCTGCGTGTCCTATTAAGTTGCTTTGGCAGGGGAACACTAAATCTTAGTACACATAAGTGGTGAAACGAATATTCGAATATTCGAACATTCGTTCGGTTTGTCACATTCGAGTATTCGTTAAGTCACATTCGAGTATTCGTTACGTCACTTCGAATGCATACATGCACGCCGAACATGGCACACTGCAGTGCGTACAGCCTGCCTGTGACTTTGTACTGTATGCATGCACATGTATGTCCATACTGCACTGCCAATGGTGCACATAACATGTATGAACTTCGAAGTAGCCTTATGGGGCAGTACATTTTATGTAGCACAACCGTTCGCCATACCTAATAATAATGACAGTATCCATCATATGACTGGGAGGAGGGCATATTCGGCTAGTAGGTTTTGACATTCGTTTCACCACTAGGTCACTACACATGAATAGTGCAATGGTGTCGATGTGCGTGCACTATGCGGCAACCATCGGCAGCACCCGTGCCTCCTGCCTTTTAAATGGTGTGAGAGGGTGGAAAACAGTTTCTGCAGCGGGCAGGCACAACAAACAACTGGCGAATGCCGTTAACGTATTTCCTTGAGCAGCCGCTGCGGCCTGTATTCAAAACAAGCAAAATGGGTGTGGCCCTGAAAAATAGTTGTACGTCACAATGTACTTGCTGTATGCGTAGAGTTCACATACGATGTGCACTGTTGAACCTTTGTTGTCCAGCTACACTGTAGGCTAGTGCATCTTTATTTCTTTTCCTCTTGCACTGAAAAGAATATCATGTAATTCTGTAAGCCAAAACGGGCGAGGATGCAATGGACAGGGTGTGCAGAACCAGTTTGCGTGTTGCCAAGGTCAACATTCAGACCACCAATAAGCACAGTAGATGATTGACGACCTTGGCAAGCATACTCAATGTTCTCCTCGAAATCTTCCCAGTAAGCAGCACGCATGTTGGGTGGTTGGTACGCACATCCAACGAGTATGCTCTGCTCGCCAGTGCCAGGCCCAAGCCATAGTAGTTCTAAGGTCCCACATTCCAAGTCTAACCCCACCAGCAGCATTATGCTCAGCGCCAGCACCGGGAACAGCTCTTAAACACCACCCCCGGCACCAATCCCGATTACCTTCGACGTTCCTTCCCGTACTGTTCCCTTGAATTGTGGAACAGCCTCCCCGAGGACGTCTTTCCCCGTCTGGCCAATCACTCTCTCCACTTACAGCTTTAAAAAAATGTGTCAACCAACACATCTCAGACCCGCCATGGTCTTGGGACGTGCTTTGAAGCCCATCATGTTGATCGTCTCACTGTTCTTTCCAGATTGCACCTCTCGGCTTGGGGATGTGCATTGAAGCACCCCATACTAACGGTCTATACTGTCCTGTCTTGGTCACCACTCTCCCTGTTACCTTTTTTGTAATTTTTGTAAAATCCCGCCAGAGCGCCCCGTCTCTTCTACCCGCCCCTCCCCGACTTATTGTCAGGGACGTGATTGTTTGTATCCTCAAAGCTCTTTCCTACGTTGGGTCCTCCGTAGGACTTTTTTGAAATATGTTTTGCATGTTTCGGTTTGCAGTGCATGCGGTGGGCGCATGCAGCCAACGCTTCTCCAAGCAACAAGGCATGTTTAGCAGTCGTGGAGAAATCACGTAGAGCGAAACTCAAAAGCCCTGATTTTTACGTATGAAAATTAAGTGCAGTTCCTACGTTATTTTCATACGTAATTCTGTTGAGCAAAACCTCCCTACTATCTGTGACTGTGGCGGTCACCATTCAATGTCGCGTCCTCCTCTAACAGTACCCCAACTCTCTCTCTCAGCTCTCTTTTAATCTGTCTTTTCTTACTCTTTTTTTGTCATCTTTCCTCATGGTTAATTGCTTTTCAAGAAAATAAAATTTTAAAATTAAAAAAAATCTGCGACGTATGGCTATCGACTTATGACAGTAGACACACACACTTCCACCATGCAGTCGGCGGTTTTTACGAAAAAACATACAGTTAGGAATTGAAATCTCGCCATCAGATACTGAAGGTTTAAGCCAGGTCTCTGCAATTCCAAACAGATGTATGCCACTTGAGGACATGAACTCCTTGACTTCAGCTACTTTAGTGCGCAAACTACACACGTTCAGAAACGCAATTGCTGCTGGCAGATCCATGGGTAATGATTCAGCCCATAGCCTGTCCATCCCCAACAGACTCGTTGGCGACGGAATTGGAAAGGTTATTGGATTCATGTCGGGGCGTCTTGGTGTCCTCAAACTTCCACTGCCTGGCTATGTGAGTGGTGTGCTTATGTCTGGATCTTTTTAGAGCATTTCTTTGATACTGTCCCTGCGATAACAGCTTTCAATACTTCGTAATTCCAGAATGAGTTTTGTCATTACCAGTGCAGTGACACGGGAAATGTGAATTCTGGTAGTGAGTCAAAATGTACAACAATCAGCACAAAATGGCTGATGTCATACTGACATTCAACATCCTGATGCCTAGCTGCATCACATTAGGAACTTCCAAGTTGGAAAAAATGGTGGTTTAAAAGACACTAGTGCAGAAATAACTCAGCCAGTAGTACCCCCGGCCCAGTACACAACATGGTGCCGCTTTAGCTCTGAAGAGGGAAGAACAATTACAAGCTTTCCTGGACAATTCACTTAGGAACAGCTGATACAACTGACAGACGCGGCGACACAGCCTCAACAGTCGTGTAGACAAACACAAGAACATGTGGACTTGCAGCACAAACACCCAAACAGGCTCAGTTCACCTGGCCAAAAACAATACCACTGCCACAATATCAGCATAGCACCGGCAATACATCACACATACACAGGGGTGAATGTCATGAGCGATGAAGTTGACTGTATTTTAAATACGGGTACTACATTCCACAAAGAGAAAGGTTGCGGAAAACCTCAGATTATCCTGACACCGGCCAAACAACCCCCTTGATTGGAAACAAGCAGAATCAGCGAAGCGGACATTGGACGTAGTCATGAACAAAAATAAAAGATGGATAAAAAAGTTGGATAAAAGTTTCCGAACACGTTTTCTAGAGACATTCATCAGGGAAAACACGTCTCAATACTGAAATCTAGGAATGAACAATGATATATACATGGAAGAGTACGTCCAACGTCCGCTTCGATGATTCTGCTTATTGCCTTATTAAAGTTTTTAGGGAGGTTTCGCTGTACGTAATTACGTATGAAAATCCGTATGTCGTCCGCGCCGGGGAGCGAGGGCAGCTTTCATACGTAAATCTCTCTACGGATTTCCGTAGGAAAGCTCTTTCCTACGTTGGGTCCTCCTTAGGACTTTTGAAATATTTTTCGCATTTTCCGCATTTGTCCATGGCAACGTTCAAGCCGCGCGAAACACAAGGTACACACACCGTACACCACGTGCAAAATAAGATGGAAAACACGGCTTCGGTTCATGGTGCATGCGGCGGGCGCATGCAGCCAACGTGTCTCCAAAGCAACAATGCGTGTTTAGCAGTCGTGGATAAATCACGTAGAGCGAAACCAAGCAGCTCTGATTTTTACGTATGAAAATTCCGTGCAGCTCCTACGTTATTTTCATACGTAATTCCGTAGAGCGAAACCTCCCTATTGTCTCCGCGCCGCTTATTTGATTGGAAACCTTTTTTTGTTTTTGTTTTACTATGTTCACATAACCAGCTCGAAAAGACTAAGGAAAGACAATGTTGTGCTGCATTGAACTGTGTATTGCACTGTTGAAGGCAGATCGCCGATCTGAATTTTACATGGGCTGTGTTTACATGAGGCGTTTCAACCCGGTTTGAGTTCGATCCGGGTCAGGTTTCAACCCGCCATGTACACAAAATGAATGGCGCGTTTACATGACGCATTGCGCTTGACCCGGGTTGAAATTTTGCCTCCGGGTTGATTTCAACCCGGGTTAAGAAAATGGTACTAACGTACTTCTGCGTATCTCGCGCCAGGTTTGAACAGCACTGCATATGCAAATTTCACGCGAACGGATTCACGTGACCATACAGGACTCTAGAAGTGGACTTTTGGCGGCATATCAGTATTTGACCCGGGTCAACTGTCTTCATGTAAACGCTCACCTATTTTGTCTATCGTACAGACTTTCAACCCGGGCTGAACTCGACCCGGGTTGAAATTTCTCAGGTAAACACAGCCATACAAAGTTCTTTAGACTTTCGAAATTAACCCTCTCAGTGCCACATATGTACATGCGACTTTAGTATGTGTGTATAAATAAATTCGTATCTCCACTTCTACACACAGGAGAGTTACAACGACCACTCTACGTGTTCAGAAAGACTTTGGCTATCGACTCATCACATCGTTTTGCGTCCGTGAGGATAGATATCGCTAGGGCGAAGCCTGAAGCACGCGCGCTCGGACAAACAATTGTCGCCGGTAGAAAACATGACGTATGCGCATCGCGGGTTTCTCTATTTCTTTCGAGGCAACCCATGCATATAGGGTATCAAAACATCGAGATTTTCAGTGACTTTCAGGCCAACTTTGTCCGAATTTCGTGCGTTGAAAGTTGACTGCACCACGATCGCGCGCCTGAGAAAGTGCAGATGCTACGAAAATGCAGAAAACGGACTTCACCCAGGCGCCCTCGCGAGGAAGACTATTTTCGCTGCATTTTCTCTTCACAGCTGTCTGCCTGGCCACGATGTCTTTCCAGAGAGCCATCATTTTTAAGGATCCATGGATATACAGCTGAGCTATGAAAAATTTGAGTTCAGCCCAACTCAGAAAAAATTGAATGTTTCTGACCCCTTTGGCACAGAAAGGGTTAAAGGGGAAGTTCACCCTAAAATCAAAATTTCAGAACCTGTATGGAAAAATCCACTGATTCCAATAGCGAAAGTCCGAGGTTGATCTGAGCAACCGTTCTGGAGTTATAGCATCTGGAAGTTTAGACTAAATTCGATGATGTCATAATGACATCATAATTTTTGACGTCATTGAGATAAACTGATTTTTCAAAATTTGATATGGGACATATGACACCTTACTGGTATCTAAACTAGAAACATATCGCCAGAAAGCAACGAAAACGACATAAATTGGCTATTCACCATCTACCGTACTCGCGTAATTAGTGCCCCTGGGGCACCATTTTTTTTCTAGGGGTCAAACGGGTGTACCTAACGAACGGGTAATTTTCTTAACAAGCGGGTTAACAGGTACCCTTTAGCAACCCTATTAATTTTTTGTGCATTTCTCACATAAAATCATGATATAAAATTTGTATATTGTCAGGTTGTATTTTGATGATTTTTAAATTTTGATGCCACATTATGATTCGCAATTGATTTGTGTCCCCTAATAACATGATGGCAATGAAGTTCCAAATCATGTATTTTGACTTTTTGATACATGTACGCAAATCAACTGCAGCTTGGTGTGATTCAAGCCATGCAAGGACAGAATAGTTTAGCAAAAGTTCCGTGATCTCGAGCAATCCTATTTTGCTATGCTCGCAGAGAACTGGTACTCTTCGCATTCAGAAGATGTTCGCACCCATAGCTGGGTTGCCTGACACAGCTGATGTGCTGCTGGCCAGCTAGCTGCTAGCGAGAGTACATAACAAGAGTGTGCAACTCCTATCTTGAGCTGCGATGGGTTCACCCACGGCGGAATTTTTTTATTGCGTCATTCTTTGGCTGAAGTATGATTAAGTGCGTATGCTTTCCTGCGCATGTTTTGTAGATACAGGGAGAGTTTATCGGGTTCAGGACACATCGATCTATCGTCCGTTGTTCTGCTTCGACTATCGTAGGTGTAGTATATAAATTCTTTGTACTTTGATCTCTGGCTACGCATGATGGCATCAGCAAGCCAAACAGCCGCCAAAGACTGATGTCATAAAAAAATTCCGCCGTGGGCTGGGGGATCTCGAGTTGCACACTCTTGGTTATGTACTCTTGCTGCTAGTGCTAGCTCGTGGAACTCGTGAAACGAATCTTCACAAATCCGTAATCTTTTGTGCAATACTTCGAACTACTTTTCAGCTAAGCCAAGCTCGTCGATTGAAGGAACAAACTACAACCATGAGTATCATAGCTACCACCAACGGACCTCACCGTGTGTGACACTCCGACTGGTCTCTCAGCCTGGTGACACTACAGATAGTTCATCTTCAAGCACTGTGGCAGGTTCGATGTCGGAGAACCCCCGTAACCTTCCTTCTAGTAACTCTGCTGCTGCAGCTTTTTTATTTTATTTTATTTACAAACGGGTACCCTTTTCAGATGGGGAAGTATTCAAGAGAGGGCAGTATTCAAGACAGGGCACTATTTTTTCATTGCTGGTACATTTGCGTCATCCAGCATAAAACAAAGAAAAACAGAGCCTAAAGTGTGCTGTAAACGCTCACGACTCCACAGAAACGGGAACAAGACCTGCGATTTTGTTCCTTAAAACACTTTTTTTTACTACGTTCACATAACCAGCTCGAAAAGAATAAGGAAAGACAATGGTACGGAGACCAGTGCAAAGCAATGGCCAAGAACATTAGCAAAAGAACACCAAACTTGCACGTGGGCTTGGTTACAAGACCGGGGGGGGGGGCACTATTCAAGAGAGGGCTTTATTTTTCACTGGCTCTTGGAGACTAGGGCACTATTCGAGATAGGGTACTATTCAAGAGAGGGCTCTAATCGCGCGAGTACGGTATTCCCATACAAAGTTTATCTCTGTGACGTCACAAGGATGGGCAAATTATGACGTCATCAAGATGTCACAGAAATTGGCCAAAACTAGAGTATGCTATAACTCCGGAACGGTTTCTCCAATCAACGTGGGACTTTCACCATTGGAATCAGTGCATCGTTTGCTACAGTTTTTTTTAGGATTTTAGGGTGAACTTCCTCTTTAATAATATAATAAATACCGATATGGACTTACCAGCAGAGGCCATGGTGGAACCTTGATGAACCTCAAAAATCGAGAAGAAATCTTGAAAAGGAGAGAACCGCCCACACACTGGCACACACTGGCACACACACACACACACACACACACGCACACACACACACACACACACACACACACACACACACACACACACATGCACAAAGCACCAAGCACAAACGCACACACACGCACAAACACACACACATGCACAAACAAACAAACACACACACACACACACACACACGAAAAAAACACGAAATTTAGAACAGAACACAGAGCTATCCAACTGCATATAGGATTCGAACCCAACACAAATGTACATCACAGTATTGACTGTTCTTCTGTGTACAAGATTTTAGCCTATTGCTAGATCACAAAACAATGTACTTGAAGGATTTCCATTGATGGATTGGTTGATTGATAGATTATGATTGGAGTGGTGACCAAAGCCCAATGGGTTTTGTGATTCTCCAAGAAAGCGCCGATGCCATGATAATCAACAGGAAACTTTACCGCATGCATATACACGTGCACCACTCAGTGCCCTGACCCCTACACATGCACATATGCGTGCCCCCCCCCCCCCCCCTACAGATGCACTCTCCCCCCCCCCCCCTACACATGCACTCTCCCCCCCCCCTACACATGCACTCTCCCCCCCCCCCCCCCCTACACATGCACTCATGCGTGCCCCCCTACACATGCACTCCCCCCCCCCCCACACACACATGCACTCTCCCCTCCCCCCCCCCCCTCTAAGCGGGATTCACAGAAGCTTTTTTTGCGATGCGACACGCGATGCAACAGCCGCGAAACTGGGGAATCCCCAAGTCGCAGCCATCTCTCACTCCACGGAACTTCCGCAACTGGGCCATCGCAGAAGTTGAGCTTTGCTCTACTTTTGCGATGCGACAAGCGATTTGGCGTACGATTTTATACAGCAAAGTTGTACAAAGGTTCAAGAGTGGCCCATAAATTTGTACAAGTTGTACCAAACCGCGCGAAAACCATGGTGACGTACCCAACTGCATTGAACTTCGCGCCAAATCAGCAAGGCGTTGTCGCATCACTGACTTCTTCTGTGAGTGGTATTTCGCGAGTTCGCATCGCACGCATCCGTCGCAGATCACGTCGCATCACGTTTCGCATCGCAAAAAAAGCATCTGTGAATCCCGCTTTACACATGCCTGCCTCCCCCCCCCCCCATACACATCCACTCCCCCCCCCCCACACACACATCCACTCCCCCACCCCCCCCCCCCCACACACACACACATCCACTCCCCCCCCCCCCCCCCCTACACATCCACTCCCCCCTCCCCCCTACACATCCACTCCCCCCTCCCCCATACACATCTACCCCCCCCCCCCCCTACACATCCACTCCCCCTCCCCCATACACATCCATCCCCCCCCCCCCCCCCCATACACATCCACTCCCCACTCCCCCATACACATCCACTCCCCACTCCCCCCTACACACCCACCCCCCCCCCCCCCCACACACATCCACTTCCCCCCCTCCCTACACACTTCCACCCCCCCCCCCCCTACACTTCCACCCCCCCCCCCCCCTACACATCCACACCCCCCCCCCCCCCCCCTGCACACTCACACCCATCCACTCGCACGTGCACTCCTCCTCTACACATACACTGGCATGTGCGTTCCTCCTCTAGACATGTGCATGCACCCTCTCCCCTTCACCGTTCCCCACCCATACGCACACTAATGCGCATGTCGGTACACACACACACACACACACACACACACACACACACACACACACACACACACACACACACACACACACACACACACACATGTGTTCACACATATCCTCACACGTGTACATTTACGTACACACACCATGTACCATGTATACGCCCGCCGCAAGAGAAGCACGCAAATCTGCAAATGCACTGAATGTGCACCCACAGATTTTCTCTTATAGCAACGATAGCGAACAAGATCTGAATGAGACAGATCAAGACTTGCTCCAGATAACTATCTAATCCACTCAAGTGGCGAAGCCACGTGAATAGACCACCAATGCACACCTGGTCTACACCACACAGTGTATATCGGCATAAAACGGCCCAAGACATTTACCTATGCACACCCTACACTTGCTGGGGTAACCAGTATAGACAGCACGTTGCTTTGTTAGCAGCAGACACTAGATGCACTTGTACCTTGAAGTGAAATTGGAGTTCCTTTACCAACCAGCCCCGGCTACTGAGTACTGGGAACCCAGAGCCAACAGACATACCAACAACCTCAGCCATGAAAGCACACACACACGCACACACATGCGCCCACACGCACACACATGCAAAGATTTGTTGTGTAGCACATGATGACTGTATCGACAATTTTCTGAGGGAAACTAGTAATTATTTGATCACAAGCCACATGTCCCTACTTCATTGCCACATTGGTTATGTTGTTTGTGGACTTTTAATTCACTTCACCTTATGCCGTACAAAGCACTCTTGTAGACCAGTATTAGAAACTTTCTCAAGGTGCAGCAAATGTCGCTCCTCCACTACCTGTTCATGCACTGGCAGCCTAGCACAGGTGGTGGGCAGCACAGGGTAAAGCTACAGTGTACAACGTGCAGTGTGAATGCAACGACCACAACCTACATACTTCAAGTACAAACGCAACGTGCAGCGCGCAGATTTGCCAAAACCTGTACACAATACGACCCAATTTCCTGATATTGTAGCGAATCTGCCCACCAGAGATGGTTAGAATGCTCGTCAGGTTTCCCAAGTGAAGGAACAATAAATACATGTACATGTACGTGTATCAGCACTTGGTTCACAATCTCAGCTTCTTGCCCCCAAGTGACAAGTAGCTGAAAAAGGAAAGTTGAGGTACGACGTACAACTGGACTAGATTGTAGGTGATCACGAGTTAGTGTTTACCGCATGCTGGTTGGGTACGTCAGCAATTTCCATTCCCACAAGACCCTACCTACTACAAGGCATAGTGAGGCGGAAAGGACACGAGCGTGAATCCTCCCTCTAACTATTTTGCTCACGGCTTGCCCATTGACTAGACCAGCCACCGTGAACCCGTGAGCCTAAAACCTCTTCCTGACACACAGAAAGTTTGACATACTGTTAGTTGTTGCAGACAGAAGAACCCATCAATACACGGGATACGCTCTACAAGAATGACACCGGCATCATAGCTCACACAGCCATGGAGCCAATAGAGAATACCGCGGGTTGAAACGAAGCACAAGTACGATATAGACCATGAGAGGGGGACTAACCACAGCAGCAGAAACTCACCGAGAGGAGGACGACGGACAGTAAGTAGACGAAAGTGACGATCCAAAAACGGTCTGCGAGCAGAGTAGAGAGACTGACTTAGCTAGAGACTGAACAACTATCACCAGCACTTGATACTTCGTGGCAAACAGCACTCACCACACACACGTCCGTGAAACGGCTTAGAAAACAGATCTACTTCTTCTTCTCTCCTCTACTATGGATAAGAGTGACGCTGTTGTTGTCAGTGGTCTCTTTTCTTCTCCTTGCGTAGCCCAGCTTTTGGGTCTTCCGGAAATCAAGGTTTGCAGGATTCCATCCTGAGAAACATGCCAAATTCCTGCACTCTTTCAGATTAATTTCGGTTTCGACCGATGTTTGGACCGATTTCTTTTGTGTGTTTGAGCCAATTTTGTGAAGTTCCTGAGTCTCGCTGTCACATGATAATGTAGTGCATATTTGCACAGCGCACCGTATATCGGCAAGCCATATTTCGCAAGCAATAAGCACTTACCGTACTGGCTTTCCGCATTCACAATGGACTCTTGAACTCGGTCGTACCACATGTGCACAGCGTACGTCGGACCAACGCTTTCGGTACCCCAGTTTGTACATGCGTCAGCTCTTTTGCATATTTGGCATGCGCATTGCGCACTGGATCAGATCATGGACTCGCCCAGCATGTACTCGGGCCTACGGCCCTCAGGCTAACCTGTCGGACAAGCCATAAGGCCCTCCCTGCATGCCATGCACTAATGTAGAAGAGCTCGTACCGTATATACGCACCTTTAAAGGGGAACTCCACGAAAAAATGAAAATTTGATAGCCTGTAGAGTTTCGGGCGCTGAGTCGAATGGTCTTGGTCCGAAGTCTCTACGAGAAAGCGTTCTTGAGATATTTCAATTTTAGCCACGCCCCATACCAATGTATGTGTGACGTCATTGTGGCATGTGCGAAAATACTTGGATTTTGAATCTCACTTTCTTCAGGACGAAAGTCACTTCAGAAAGTAGTTTGCCAAGTCGCCTGAGCCGCTGCAATGCCAAATTGTTGTGTTGTTGATTGTGCCAGTATCACATCATCCTCCTGGGGTTAGTTTTCTCAAATTCCCAAAGGATGGAGACCTGGCAAAGCGCCGAGATGTTGCAATGCGTCGTGAAAATTTCAAGCCTATTTTCGCAGCACGAGCTATGTTTGCTCGCTGCATTTATGATCCAGAGGGACTTGAGAGCTGAGTTTTGACGAGTACGCCGTCCAGGAAAGCCCTCATCAGTGTACCAGTGCCCTCCGAACCGTGAGCCTCCAGCAAAGCGAACTCAACAAGCTGCAACTGAGAAAGCAGGGCGAGATACGTCCCATCAGGATCAGAAGAGTACATCACCCCATCAACTCCGACTGCAGCTAGCTGATGAACGATATTACCCCAGTAACTTTGCGCATACCAGTACTCAAACTGTGCACATCTGTCATCAACTGGGACGCAAACAGACAGACCCCCAGCAAGTACGAAGGTTACAGAACTGTTTGCTTGCGATGTGCAGGCAGCATGCACGACGAACTGTCTCACCACTCCTGCCAAACTGAACCAGTGTAAGTTGATTGCGTGGATATGTCTCTATTTATAACAGCTACCCTACTTCTAGGCATGGTTGCATGAATACCATATCACTCAGAGCAGTTGTTAGAAGTCTGGACAGCCTTGGAATAGTGCAAGTAAAGTGAAACAAAAATATATTACACTCCGAGTTCCACGCTTGCGGGATCACCAGGCCAAAAAAATCTAATTTCGAACAAGGAATGGGTTCTGGTTGTATGCGAAAGAAAAGTAAGTGAAGACCTATTGTGCAAGGAATACAGTGGGAACTACACATATTATACACATGCACTCACACCATCACCCACATGCGCGCGCGTGCGTGTGCGTGCACACACACAAACACAACAACACACACACATACGCACCCACATACTCAAACTCACTCGCACGCACGCTAGCCTAAGGATAGTACATATGCTGTAGTAGTGGTATACTTAGTGAAATGACTATGTGTACATCTAATGACGCCGCCACTCCACGCCAGAAGACAACAAACATCTGCTGCAACATTTTTGCTCCCGTCTCTTATGGGCAACACAGGGAATGAAACGAACAATGCAATTGAGAACAAGAGTCGTCCTGTACGGTGAAGTTTCCATTTTCCCATACAGCAGTATATTGTCTAAGCAAGTGTGTTTTCTCCACATTCTTTTTGCCATGCAGGTATATCACAGTGTCATGCCAAACTACATTCTCAAACGCATTCGTTTCTCAATTCTGGGGATGATTGGACACGCACATCTCGCAGCTCTTGACGACGTCAATGTCAACCGTCGCCACAGCACAACCAAAAAGACCGTGATAGGAAGGTATAAAGTCCAGTTCTCAAAGCATAAAGAAGACTGTGGCCAAATAGAAAATTATACGACAGAAAGAGCTATGAGTATGTTGACAAGCTCATGTGTGAGGTGGTAGCGGTTGCAAATGGCAACCTCCATGTTCCTGCCTTGGAGAAGCGTGTTTCCCTGCCAAATTCCAGGTGGAAGCCTCCTGAGAAGGCTGAGGTGGTGCAGGATTTGCATATCTTTGCCTGATGGTATTCACAACGCAGGCTGGAAGACGACAACGAACGTGCTTGCCCAATTTGCCGTGTACATAGTGTGTACTGCCTGTGTGCCGCATAGCGTAGAGATCTACACAAACACAGAATGTCATATGGAATGTGTATGATGAGTGCTTGTACACATACCACATTGCTGTACCGTAATAATTATTATAGTCAAATACTCATTTACTCTACATATGCGCTGTATTGCACCTACCGGTACCTACCTGCACTTTCAGTGCGCGCGCCATACTAATTTAGTGTCCACTGGTACAAAGATGGAGGGTCTTGTAGAATTTACCATAATTGCTGATTTCAAATTGAATTCCAATGATCTGGGGGATGAATACTGATTAGGACGCGTTCGATTACCTACTAGTACAGAGATGCCTTGGTCAGAAAGTACAGATTTCTTACTCTCCTGCCAGAATTTGTGCATTATTTTGGTGTACGCTTTCTTGACCCCACGCTTGTACGTTGCATGCCATGGTATACTAGAAAACGAGTTTATTGACAAAGTCTATCGCTTGAAACGATAAAGTATGGGTTCGGGTGTGATCAAATGCACCCATGGTGCTCATAAACTGTGTGCAGTGCTCTCTTCACCAACAGAACACTACCTACCATACTTTGTAGATCTTGTACCAATCCAAGGGAAAATGACAAAGACAAATGTGAGTCATGCATGAAAACTTGTGATAGCACGGTCTATAGTACAGAACACCGTTGTTCGTGCTATGCCTGACAACAATAATTAGTTACACACAAAACATTACGCGCATCGATCCTCACAAGATAAGTCAAGACATACTCGGAGCAAAGAGAAATTTGTTTGTGTCATGCATGAAACATGTGATAACTACCAGTACAATGTCTTTCTTGTGCGACGCCTACTGTAGTGTAGTGCGCCTGACAACAATAAATTTCCCCCAAAAATAAGAATAAGTGTATCATGCTGATACGCGATCCTCACAAGACAAGTCAAGGCAAACTAATTGAGGCTTACCTAATGTCAGACTCTTCTGTCACTGGCATTGGCGGCTTCTGCATGTCGAGATAACCTCGAAGAGCAGTGATGAGCACAGCCTAATGCAAGGATACGATCTCGTAATCTGCGAGGTCCGCTACGCAAGAAACCTTGGGCCGTCTTGTCGACAGCGACGGCAGCATCCTACCAGCAAAATCATTCCCGCGGGCTGGGCATGGCTATACACTTTTGTCCACGCTCGCACCAGTCGGAGTCCAAAACGAATCGAGATTCTGGTGGCCAAGCTACTCGTCTTCTGTCGGACGCAGCTGCTGACGCATCTTCTTCCTCCACATTTGTTACACGCGATGGCAGCTCCTCAGCAGAGTATCTGGGCTCCCTGCCCCAACCATACGCGGCGGTGGGCTGTTGGTCGTCCTCACTGGCCTCAGCATCGCTGCCTTCATTGCTGGGGACAGAGGATTGTTCGGAATCGCCCATCTTCCCTTGAAATACCAACTAAAATTAGTGCTTGTAGACTGGCGAAGAGAAACGACTTTGCCACAATGACGTAGGCAGCCCGTGATGATGTAACCAAATGGCCGCATGACGTCAGGGCGCGGCCCCCGTTTTTGCAATTTCAAAGTGAAATATCTCAAGAACGCTTCGTCGTAGAGACTTCGGACCAAGACCATTCGACTCAGCGCCCGAAACTCTACAGGCTATCAAAGTTTCATTTTTTCGTGGAGTTCCCCTTTAAAGCCATGGGGGGGGGGGGGGGTATATTCGATTATAAGGCCAGTCTCAGTTATAAAGCCATAGTATTTTTGTATTGTATTATACTCAATCTGCGGACAGAACTGTTTCGTCCTTTGTGGACTCGTCAGCGCAGCACAGAGGAAATGAGGCCGAACCTGATAGCAATGGAAATAAAAATTTCCAATCAGGCCCGAACGTACCTTGCCAGAGTGCTCAAACTGACAAGTCAGTGAGCTTTTATTATAAATTACCGGTATTTAAGGATTTCCCAAAGGCGCTGGGCCTGTCGATCGAGAGGATCTCTTGATAGGCTTCATAAATGAAAATTAATGACATTTGAAGTATATTTTGAAAAAATAAAGGAATACGTGTAACAGGTAGGCGAGTGGTAGGCGCGGTGCAATCAACCCACAAGCTTTTATTATTGTTCTCTCAGGTACACACCTTGGATATAATATAAGTAAAAGAAGAAGCGGCAAAGAAATAACTTTCTCTCCGGGGCACACCTAAAGGTTAAATACCGTAGACGGGCGTAGACGGGGACGCAAGCGTACAAACCGGCTGCAATTCGAGTGTGAACAGGAGACGCCGTCGTGCGCCGACTACTCCCGATTCGTACTTGGACATTTTTAGCATTTCGAACACTGCGCTTCCCATGATAACTCACAGAATGGCTAGCACTTGACTTGAGTTGAATTTTAGCAACATACTAGTAAGATCTCATGTCACTTATTGTATTTAGGGATAGTTCAGAAGCGTGACAGACGAATTATTCTATCATTTCCTGGGGCTATTATTTGAATGCCACAACTTTCAGAGCTAATTTTTTAGTCTTCATGAAAAACTGGTATTGTGAACTTGATTTCGCTTCTTTGAAGGAGAAGTAATTGAAAAGAAGTCCCGAAAAACGAGAAATTAGGTCCGAAAGTCACCCCGTCACGGACCGTGCCTTATGACTCGTGCCGTTCGACGTCGAACGTCGCAATGACTGCTGCATGTCGTGTCGTACGAATCGTACAGGATTTTAAGCCTAGTTCACATTCGACGCAACGCCGACGGTACGGGACGTAAGGGCTTGTCGGGAGGGCTGGGGTGAGCTGTAAAATCCTGTACGATTCGTACGACACGACATGCAGCAGTCGTTGCGACGTTCAGCGTCGAACGGCGCGAGTCATAAGGCACGGTCCGTGACGGGGTGACTTTTGGACCTAATTTCTCGTTTTTCGGAACTTCTTTTCAATTATTTCTCCTTCAAAGAAGCGGAATCAAGTTCACAATACCAGTTTTTCGTGAAGACCAAAAAATTAGCCCTGAAAGTTGTGGCATTCAAATAATAGCCCCAGGAAATGATAGAATAGTTCGTCTGTCACGCTTCTGAACTATCCCTAAATACAATAAGTGACATGAGATCTTATGTTGCTAAAATTAAACTCAAGTCGTGCTAGCCATTCTGTGAGTTATCATGGGAAGCGCAGTGTTCGAAATGCTAAAAATTTCCAAGTACGAATCGGGAGCAGCTGGCGCACGACGCCGTCTCCTGTTCACACTCGAATTGCAGCCGTTTTGTACGCTTGCGTCCCCGTCTACGCCCGTCTACGGTATGACAAGTTGGATCGATCCAACTCTTCCCGTCGCTTCCCGATCTGTACGGTAGTACGGTTGCGTTCCCGTTCCTGGTGTTCACATTGGACGCCGTCAGACCGTCCCGTCGCTTCCCGTCGATCCTCACTCCGCGTCCCGTCGCGCCCCGTCGAATGTGAACTAGGCTTTACAGCTCACCCCAGCCCTCCCGACAAGCCCTTACGTCCCGTACCGTCGGCGTTGCGTCAAACGTGAACTAGGCTTTATGCAACAGACGCTGTACACTTACATACGGAGATACACATCAGGTAAAGTTCCGTATTAGCTCCGTATTACTTCCGTATTAGCCATGCAGGGATACTACATAAGTACTATGCTAACAGCCCCGCAGGAAGGGTGAGGAAGTAGATTTATATGTAGAGGATATAACCCGAGTCAGAGGGTTATACCGGCTGAATATAAATCCCGACTGCGATAGCAGGAGGGATTTATATGAGGGTACGGTATAACCCGACTACGAGGGTCATATCCTACTTATGCCAGGTACCCCTACGCATTTCCAGGACAACGAACCTATTTGGAGATCTCCTACATCATGCAGTACATGAACATCTTCTGATGGTTATCAGTTGTCAATTGAAAGAATGGTCGAGCAAGATCAGAAGGAGATTCCTCCGTGGATGTTTGGCATAAGATTTCCTTTCAGTTCCAGTGCATATTGTAGCATCTTCATGATCTTGTCTTGAGTCGTGAGCGGTGCGGAAGTCGACTGAATTGCTGCGGTGCTGGAGTTTGTCGTTGAATCAAACTACCGTCACTAGTTAGATTACAGCTTGGACTCTTTGGGAGTAAGTGTTACTATAATTATGGTACAGTGCTGATTTTCACATGCGGCATCTTATAATCAGTTTTGCTTGCAAGTAGATGCATTTGCATACACTGTTTTGTATCACATTTCAATCCAATCTATTGTAGCCTTTTCCAATCGGGTTGAAGTACATGTAAACTGGTATTATAAACTTATTTACGAAGGAGACAGTCCGTTGATGATCTTCAACTCTTCGAAGTACAATGTACATTGCTGACCCATTCGGGATACTTCGTGGTTATTCGACGTTCTTTATCTTCAGATTCAGTATAATAGAATACTCTGTACTGTAGACGAATTCCAGGTCATTCTTCTTTTCCATTGTGTACTGTTCCTCGTCAGTGTGCCGTTCTGTGTGGAGTGTACACGCGCATGTGGTGTCCGTTGTGTCTGTTTATGTATGGTCCGTGCGCTGGAGTACTGCCGCCGTACAAGTTCACTGCCTTTCAGGCAGTGAACATGTACGGTGGCAGTGCCCTAGCGTACGTACCGTGCACCGGGATTTATATTCTATATAAATCCCGCGCGGGATTTATACTGGCCAATATAACCATGGCTAGACGAGCGCTGATTGGCTGAAAACAGGCCCTCCGTACCGTACCATGGTATAATGAAATTTCTGTGTGGACTTTGACTTTTATGGCATGTCGTAGTGGGTGAGTAATTTTGCATCTAAAATATCTAGGAAAGCAGCGGTATAATGCATAAATGGGAATGCATACAAGCAAGAGTCTTGATACAAGCAAGAAACCATAAACAGGTTATTTATATGCACTCTTGATGCAAACCAATGCCTTGCGCCTGCATTGCCCTGCAATGGCGCTACGATATTGATCAAGGGTTCCCTATAAGTGGATTTAGTTTTGCCCGAATGTCAAGTCCGCTACAAATTTTACAACGGAGCCGAAATCTACCTTCATGCACACGAGCTGCACGCCAAATATGGAAAATACAGTAACGACAAGATTTAAGAGTGCTCTTGGTAATGCCTATCGGTCGAGAGCATAGAATCTGATGTTTCGACTACAGAAGGATGAGAGTTTGTTGTATCACGGTATGCCGAATGGTACCGTTCACAGTTTTATTGAATGACAGTCCCACAAGGGCCAGGGGTCGTCGCAAAAGTTTTTTGTCGTCCCTGAAACGAACATGATTCATGGGGGGGGGGGGGGGGGAGGAGGGGTGCGAGCCAAAATCGCAAGTCGACCGACATGTACATGCATGCGATTTTCGTCCTCTAGCGTAGCAAGCTGTGTTCGTTTCAGAGGGAGGGGGGGGGGTCCAACTACGAAATGAACGATGTTCGTTTCAGGGACGACAGAAAGCTTTTGCGATGACCCCTACAAAAAGATAGTAAGATAGTAGATAGGTTCTGCTATTCTGCTCTACATGAAATGTAGAGAAATCACGTAGAGAGCAGGAGTCTGGGTTATTATTAGTATTATTATTATCATTATTATTGAACTCAGATGGAGAGCCAAGGTTTAATTTATACAAAAAAGAACGACCAAGGAACTACAAGTTACGCTATACTGTCCACTAACACCACCAGTTAGGGGCCGTCCAAGGTTACCAATCATATTTTCAAAACGAAAAGTTTTCGTTTGGGGGTGGGTGGGTTTAATGGAGTTTCGTTTTGAAAATAATTATTGAATGCAGATGAAGAATGCCCAGTAACTTCTGGGTACCGAAAATTGACATCAATATTTTACTGGAATTCGTATTACCTGCAGAAAAGGTGGGTGGGTGGGCATCGTGGGTGGGGGCTGAAAAATACTAAAACTTTTCGTTTCGTAAAAACAATCGGTAACCCCGGACGGCCCCTTACTAAACAATCAGCTCATGCGATAACATTGCACGACACTGACCGACGGTACTGACGTTCTACAACTAACAGGCTAACACTAACAGCTCTAGAACACCTTGCACACAGTACTACATTGTACAACCATGTAGTCCCATACATGATTGCACTACATTATCACATCAGCCCACGAATATCAGGCAAACTGCAACAATGAGAGGATAAAGTTTCGTTAATACGGGATGGCGAAGAGAACATACATTTATCTGCTATCGCATCAACAAACGCTTTCCCACTCGTCATTTTTGGTTTTGTTACTTCAACGTCCTTGTGTTCGCTTATCAAACTCTTGTCTCCCCGCTGCTCATCTTTTCCTCCCCGTGCGTCTATTGCGGCTTGGATTTTCTGCCCACGACATCGTTCCACAGACGCCAGTTGCCACTGAACTCGTCTGACTTACGGGATTCCTGGGACCCACGAGGCTCAGGCAGTGAACGACTGAAAGCTTCGTCATGGCAGCCTTCATCGCAGAGAACGGATGGGGAGCACTCCCTAGCTTTGCTGCTGTGGTGCAAGCGTTTACGATTTTGATTGACGCATCTACATTTAGCTGCTGCAGCATGTGCAGCGCACATACATGTACATGTGCGTAGTATGAACTCTTTTTTTTCTTCCGAAATGTCTGAAAACCTACGCGGGCGATTATTATTATTATTATTATTATTTAAATTTTGAATAGGGCAATCCCCACAGGCCTAAGATGACGAGAAACATAAAAAAAAACAAAGTATGGCCTTATAGAAATAACATACCGTCCGTCAGTGTCGTGCAATGTTATCCCATGAGCTGATTGTTTAGTAACTGGTGGTGTTAGTGGACAGTATAGCGTAACTTGTAGTTCCTTGGTCGTTCTTGTTTGTATAAATTATTATTATTTATTCATATTTTGATAGTGCAGTCACCTTGGGACTCGAGGTCTTTTTCGGTTTTTGCCCTTTTTCAAAACGCGGTGCAAATCTCGCGTTACGTGTAATTTTTAAAGGCAGGAAAATTTTGCGGCAAAATATCGAGGCGAGCGGAGCAGGATCTGTTTGGGCCTACCGAATTTGTGTGAGTTTCCCGAATTTCATCGAGTTTTATCGAGTTTGTTGGAAGATTTGATATTTTTTGCGAACTAAACCTGAATCCTGCCAGGCAAAATTTCACGTCACGTCGGACGTGTAACTTTAGTTCGCAACAAATATCAAATCTTCCAACAAACTCGATAAAACTCGATGAAATTCGGGAAACTCACACAAATTCGGTAGGCCCAGACAGATCCTGCTCCGCTCGCCTCGATATTTTGCCGAGCCTGGCACAAGAAACTTGATACTTCCGGAAAACGTTATCCTTTTCCCGTACAATCCCCTAAAACGTTCATAAAAATCGCAGGGTCGGTTTCTCAAAACGAGTTTCCAAGCACGTGTCCCTGAGTTCTTCCAAAATCATGTCGATCGACAGTGAATCCCAGTGATATTTCGGTGACCTGATCTCGTCCTGGGCAGTGTGTCCTGCTGAACGGGTAAGAAACAAGGAAATCCAAGTATCAGGCATCGATTTTACCCAACATCTCGATATTTTGCTCCCTCGATATTTCCGCTCTTTCAATTCTACGATATTTTGCCGAAAGAATTGCCGGCAGGATCTGTCTGGGCCTAAACTGCAGGCAGAAAGTGCCAAAATATGGAAGGGGAAATTCCCAGTACACATTCCACGTGATCTCTCCACTTGACGTAGAGCAGAACAGATTTTCTTTACGTTACGGGAACGGGAAGAGAGTTCCCAGGATTCTCCGCGTCGCATTCCCGTAATGTAGAGCAAAACCTCACTACAAGAAGTACACCACCCATGTACGCACGAGACGAATAATAGCGAGGTTCCGGTGTACGGTTTTCGTGCCAAAATCCATAGCGGCGCTACGGATTTTACGGCGCTACGGATTTTTTTTGGACGGCGCTACGGATTTTTACACCTCGTTTTCGAGTAGTAAAATGTTCCGGAGTACGGAACTTACGTGTTTGCGGTCATTGCCTAGGTTACGATCGCAAACATGTCACATTCTCACGCTATGCCTTGTTATTTTCAAATTTTTGTACCGAAATCAAAGCTTTCGGCGAAAAATCGATGTTTCTCGTGCCAAATTTGTACGCGAAAAATCTTTCTGCACTCGAAAACTCCCTACGAAACATTAACATGGTTCGTATGAAAGCCAGTCCACACGGATTCTCCATTCCGAAAAATTGTCTGGAGCACGCCTCGAAAAAATCCGTAGCGCCCAAACGCTGCGCTTTAATGCGACACACACACCACACACACCACACACACCACACACATCACACACATCACACACACCACACACACAAACACACCACGCACACCACCCACACTACACACACCACATACACCAACCACACCACCCACACCACGCACGAAACACACGCCACACACACCTCACACACCACACACTTCACACACACACACACCACCCACAGGGGCGGATCCAGGATTTGTCCAAGGGGGTTCAATTTTTTCCACTCTGCCCACAATGACGAAATGATGATATACACATGTATAACAAGTTCACACGTTTGCGTTATCGGTACAGCACTAATTAAATATGTAACTTCAGTACCCTTATTTTCAACACCCTGCAGCTAAAACATTATTGTAGCCACGCAGCACAACTTCCACAAGGCCTTGAAGAAAATTTCAATTTCCTTGCCGCAGAATAGCTGATTGGTACTTTCTCCAGCAGCTCATCTGTACTAAATAATAATTGTTGGTAATATTGTACTCCAAGCCGCCCGATGTTGACTCCACAGAACAGTAGGTTCCATAAGGCAGGCTTTCTGCATCTTTTGTGTCTCAGTCATAATTAATTGTCCCCAGTTCGGAGAAATTTTGATTATTGGATGATGGGACGTTGTTGAACTTCAAGGTGATTTTCAAAGTTTCGCTCTTTGTTTTACCTTCGACACTAGTGGCTAAACTTTTCTTTGGGTCGTCAACAAAAATCAATGGCAGCTAGTCTTCAGCCTGAAGCATCGCTTCGACGAACTCTAAGACAGCTGAAAAAGCACGAGCCGCGACGACAATACAGCACTGTACAGCCACTATTCAGAAACTAATATTTGAAACTTACTTTCGAAGTTTCCGAAGCAGCTCAACAAATGCATGCACCTCTTTCTCCTAAGAGAACGCGTAGCTGTACATTCAGTACAGATCTACTTTACTCAAGTTGTCTACATACAAATGTACATGTACAAGATAACAATGTACAATGTCGTCATGTACATCTACCAAGGTACATAGCTAGCGGACCGCTCTGGCCTGGGCCGACTGGGCCATAGCGTGGGGCTCGCACATCGTGATCGCATGCATGGGCACAGGTTAGTGGTCACACCCGAACTATGGGCGGAAAATATCAGGGGGTCGTTTGAACCCCCCCCCCCCCCCCGCCGACCCCCCCCCCCCCCCCTGGATCCGCTCCTGACCAACACAACACACACACCACACACACCACCCACACCACACCCAACACACACACACACACCAAACACACCCCACACACCCAACACCACACACACCGCACATCCAACACCACACACACCACCCACACACAACCCACACCACAAACACCCCACAGGTGCGTGCTCCGTATTGGTCCCTGGGTGCCCGGAACCCCCTTTTTTTCGCTCAAAATGCAGGATTTTGCTTCATTTCTTTGAAAATATTCCCGGGAGGCCCTCCGGAACCCCCCCCCCCCCTTGAAGGGCACCAGTGAACGCGCCTGCCACACATACCATCCACACCACCCACACCACCAACACTACACAAACAACACACCACACACACCACACCCCCACACCAACGAAACACCACACAAACGACCCACACCACACACACCACACACATCACCCACACCACACACACCACACACACTTCACACCGCATACACACCACACAAACGACCCACACCACATACACATCCCACACCACAAACCATACACACCACACACACCACACCCCCACACCAACGAAACACCACACAAACGACCCACACCACACACACCACACACATCACCCACACCACACACACCACACACATCACCCACACCACACACACCACCCACACTACACACACCACACACAGTACGCACACTACACACACGCCACACACACCGCCCACACACACAAACCACACACACAACACACACCACCCACACCACACACACCACACACGCCACACACACCACACACACCACACACGCCACACACACCACCCACATTACACACCGCATACACACCACAAAAACGACCCACACCACATACACCACCCACACCACAAACCAAACACACCACCTACACCACCCACCCACACAACACACACCACACACCACACACTACAAACACCACATACGCCACACACAGCACCCACACCACCCACACCACACACGAAACACACGCCACACAAACCTTACACACCACACACACACCACCCACACCACCCACACTACGCACACCACACACACCACACACACCACCCACACCACACACAAAACACGCCACACACACCTTACACACCCCACACACACCACACACACCAACCAAACTACGCACACCACACACCCCACACACCCCACACACACCACACACACAATACACCACACACACCACCCATACTGCACACACCACTCACACCACACACACTACACACGCGCCACCCACAGCAACCACACCACACACGCCACACACGCCACACACGCCACACACACCGCACACCACGCATGCCGCACACACTACACACCCGTCACCCACACCACACACACCACCCACACCACCCACACCACCCACACCACCCACGAAACACACGCCACACACACCTTAGGCGCCGGTCACACATGCATGGCGCTTTTGCGAAACCGCCAAAGCTGCACCACAAAAGTTGGGATATCCCCGGATCACCATGGATACTGCGCCTGGCGCCACTGGCGCCAGGCGGCAATCTCAAAAGCGCCACAACCAAAAAATTGGTGGCGAAACACAAAAGCGGTAGTGCAACTTTTGCGGCGTTGTCGTTGTTGGATCTCTTGGATCTTGGAAAAAATAGTTTTTCATCTCTCGTCATGAAGTGGACTGCTGACCAAGAGCAACTGCTCCTCTCCCTCTATTTCGAGGTTAAGACAAGACACCATGACACCTGAGTCGAGTCCCATCCGACATGGGACTCGACTCAGGCGTCCACCGATGCTCAAGGAGCTTCCGCAAGATTCAAACGAAGAGAAATTGAACAACATGAAATTGAACAACATGAATATTGAGGCAATCTCCATAGCTCTCCGCAGTCGCTGGTCACGACGTAGTCGGCGATTCTGGGCGTTTCTGCGATCCATACCAGCGCAGGAAAGGAAAGACAACAGTGATAGGAATTAAAAATGAAACAGCCAAGTCAGTCAAAATGCAACAAAGCAGGTAACTTCCTGAAGTATTTTGAGGCTAGTCTTTTTCAGAGAAAAGTTTTACGACACCTGTGGAGACCCGTGAAGCTGCGTGCGTACCAAAGCCTTTGCATGTGTGACCGCCGGCAGAAAAGAGCCGCAAAAGCGCCCACTGCCAGCGTGTTGGAGGCAGCCGCAAAAGCGGTGTCGCCGCCTGGATGTGTGACCGGCGCCTTACACACCACACACACCACACAGGCGCGTGCCTCGTATTGGTTCCTGGGTGCCGGGAACATCCTTTTTTCGCTCAAGATGCAGAATTTTACTTCATTTTTTGGAAATATTCCCGGGGGACGTACCCCGGAACCCCCCCTCCTCGTTGAAGGGCACCGGCGCACGCGCCTGCCATACATACCACCCACACCACCCATACTGCCCACACCACACACCGTTTGGACCATTTGACGCCCGTCGCCAGAGGCGATGATAGCGATGCTACAGGAGGAGCCATAGCAGCTGGTGCTGGCATTGCACCATTCAACAGCTTGCAAGGCTGAAGAATTGACCGCCACTATTCAGCCTGGTATACACCACACAGCTATGAAGTGGCTTTTTCTGGCCAGTGACGCCCTACTTATTGGTCTTTTTTCATTTTTTTCCTGCACACACATCACACCACATACTCCGGCATACACTGGCTGTTGGTAACCACCCAGGAGAATGAAAGAAACGTCAGGAGTCTGAGAAAGAGAAGAAAGACGTGTGTGACAATATTCGTTGGGAATCGAACCCACAACCTATCGATTGGAAATCGCTGCACATACCGCTGCACCATATGGGACCCAGAAGCTGATTTTTTGGAAGCAAGTTTCTATACTTCCAATGGGAGAATCCGATATCGCAGTGCTTTTCGGCGTGGCCAGGTCAAATGGTAGAATATCACATCGAGTGTATTGAGTGTACTTTATCTGAGAGAGGAGATGTTCGTGCCCTTGACACCCGAAATCCTGTTTCCATACGACACAATTTAGGAGCTCTTCCCTCAGCGCTTTTTTAGGGTAAATTTTGGGTTGTTCTGGTCGGGTCGCAGCGTCGCGGACTATTCCATCGTCTTCAGAGTCGAAAACCTACTGGCCATGTGAAATTACAAGGCGGTGAGACGCTTTGG
Organism: Sycon ciliatum; assembly: GCF_964019385.1. Classification (NCBI taxonomy): domain Eukaryota; kingdom Metazoa; phylum Porifera; class Calcarea; order Leucosolenida; family Sycettidae; genus Sycon; species Sycon ciliatum. The sequence continues at coordinate 30,202,321 of NC_088645.1, forward strand.
TCTTCCTCTACGAGCGAATTTGTTCTGCGCCAGCATACCAAAGTATGCAATATCGTACCCGCATTTCGAGTGACGGGGAGTGTGCAGTGTACACTGCACTGCATGCACTGACCGTGCAGTCCTCTCAATTCTCCCACCACTCCCATTCATTTCGGTTTCCAGCGGAAGTCCAAATTGGCGCACTTCAAATCAGTATAACTCGAGAATGGCTGGTCCGATTTGAATATTGCTTACAGATTGCCGATGTACTATGCCTGAGAGAATCGAATGAGAACAATGAGAATCGAATGAGAACAAAATCGAAGCGATCGGGGCAAGTTTTGGAAATTGGGTGTAGTCACGAATACCACCCACACGGCCCACACCACACACGCCACGCACACCACACACCCCACACACACCAGGGGCTTACACCGGTCGCCTCCAGAAGTGGTTCCCATGCCAACTGATCAACCAACATTCCACACAATTGCAAGTGCTCGTATACGTATCGGACGGAGTTTCTGCATAAATTGCTGGATAATGTCACGGCTACACATTTTTGATTTAAAAAAACTGAACTTTGCTAAGGTATTTTTATGCATGTTTTGTTCAGCGGAGCGAGCGATTTCATGCAGTCTTTTACTGGTTCACGGGCATCCTGGCAACCGCCCTATGTACGCCCCTGACCCACACGACACACACCACATATGCCACACACACCAGACACAAGACCCACACCACACACACCATACACACCACACACGCCACACACACCACCCACCCACACCACACACACACACCACACACGCCACACACACCACACCCACCTCCCACACCACACATACAAGACACACCACAAACCCTACAAAACGCCACACACACCACCCACACCACGCACCACACACGCCACACACACCACCCACACCACACACACACACACACACACACACACACACACACACACACACACACACACACACACACACACACACACACGCACACGCACACGCACACACACACACACACACACGCACACACACACACACACACACACACACACACACACACACACACACACACTGTACTGTACTGTACTTGCTCACTGCCAAAACTGGTCACCGCCCTATGTACGCCCCTGACCCACACGACACACACCACATATGCCACACACACCAGACACAAGACCCACACCACACACACCATACACACCACACACGCCACACACACCTCCCACCCACACCACACACACACCACACATGCCACACACACCACACCCACCTCCCACACCACACATACAAGACACACAACAAACCCTACAAAACGCCACACACACCACCCACACCACACACCACACACGCCACACACACCACCCACACCACACACACACACACACACACACACACACACACACACACACACACACACACACACACACACACACACACACACACACACACACACTCACACACGCACACACACACACACACACACACACACACACACACACACACACACACACACACACACACACACACACACACACTGTACTGTACTTGCTCACTGCCAAAACTGGTCACGTGGGTCTCCCTGGGAGAGGGGAGAGAGACTCAAAAGGAATCTTGGAAGGATGATTCAATTGGCTATTGAACCACCCAACGGCCGACACCCCCTGAAATCCCCAAACTAGGGTGGACTTGAACTGATCCCACTTATGGGCTCACCACACCTCAGTAAGTGGGTGAGGACAAGGTGCAGAAAAAGGATTGACGGAGTCAGGGTATCCTTCCTGGGATCCAACTGCAGTTACCCCTGCCCCCAGTGAAGGTAATACTTGCTACTAGTGTAGGTGGCTAAATCAGAGTGGATCTGATATAAGCTTCGCTAGCACCGTTCATTACACAAAAGTTAATCTAGCCAGAAGCAGTTCATGGTTAACAGGTATGTATACTTCAAATAGAAAGTATATGAACCCTGAAACCAACAAAGGTGGTAGGTACAATACACCTTCAAGCAGCCGAGCCCGTTGGCAACAGACCCAACACTATCTGGCATAAGTGTACCCACCAACCGAAGTAGCTGGCACACACACACACCCACACACACACACCACACCACACACACCATCCACACAACACACACCACCCACACCACCCACACCACACACACGCTACACACACCACACACACCACACAGTCTTTTACTGGTTCCCCAGGCATCTCGGGAACCGCCCTATGTACGCCCCTGACCCACACCACACACCACACATGCCACACACACGAGACACCAGACACAAGACCCTAACCAAACACACCACACACACAACACACACCACACAGTCTTTTACTGGTTCCCCAGGCATCCCGGGAACCGCCCTATGTACGCCCCTGACCCACACCACACACACCACACATGCCACACTCACCAGACACCAGACACAAGACCCTAACCAAACACACCACACACACAACACACACCGCACACACCACACACACCACACACACGCCACTCACGCCAATCACACCACACACACCACACACACGCCACACACACCACACACACCACACACACACCACACATACACCACACATACACCACACACACCACCCACACCACACACACGCCACTCACACCACACACACCACACACACGCCACTCACACCACGCACACCACACACACCACACACACCACACACACGACCCACACCACACACACCACACACACGCCACTCACACCACATTAACTACAACACACAGCAGCTTGCGGTTAGGAGGGTGCTGGCCAGCGAAGTGAGAGGCTACAGAGAGAGCAGGATCTTGGCGGAGCCAAGCGGATAGTCACGTCCAAGGGACGAAGACCGAGAGCCCTGAGTAGCCGGAAATGAGCATGGCCAACACCCCTTTATTTACTTTATCAAAGTAAATGAGAGATGAGAAATGGGAGGTGGGTGGGTGAAACACAATGAACTGACAAGAGTGATCCGCACACAGAACGAATCGAAATATATAACACTACGAGCAAGGAAGAATGATCGTCGCACAGAACGGATCGAGAATATATAGCAGAGCAAACTCTAGCAAGACATGCAACGATGCATGCAACCCACGTTGAGTTACAAGCAAGCGCCATCATAACACCGCCAAACCCACCCACGTTAAGTTACGAGCAAGCGTCATCATAACGCCGCCACACGCCTTCAACATCGGAGGCGAGCGACACGCATGAATGCCAAACTTTAGTATGACACGTTGAGTGCCTACGACGCATGCCGCCTACGTTGAGCGTCGCGCATGAATGAATGTCGCGTTGAGTGTCACGTTGTATGACACATAGAATGCCACGATGCATAGAGTACCATATGAGCACGTACAGCACGTTCATAGCAGCATAGTTTGAGTGGTAGCTCGAAGCAGCCGCGTGCACCCATTGATCTGCATTATTACTATAATGCTACACACACCACACACACCACACACACTACACACACCACACACACCTCACACGCCACACCCGCCACACACACGCCACACACACCACACGCACGCCACACACACACCACACACACCAACCACACCACACACACGCCACTCACGCCACACACACCACACACACGCCACTCACACCACGCACACCACACACACGCCACTCACACCACACACGCCACACCCGCCACACACACGCCATGCACACCACACGCACGCCACACACACCACACACACCACACACACCACACACACGCCACTCATGCCACACACACCACACACACACCACACACACCACACACACCACACACGCCACACACACCACACACGCCACACACACGCCACACACACCACACGCACGCCGCACACACGCCACAAACGCCACACACACGCAACACACGCCACGCACGCCACACACGCCACACACACCACACACACGCCACATCCGCCACACACACCACACACACCCCACACACACCACACACACGCCACACACAACACTCACACCATACACACGCCACACACACCACACACACCACACACACTACACGCACGCCACACACACAACACGCACGCCGCACACACGCCACACACGCCACACACACGCAACACACGCCACTCACGCCACACACGCCACGCACACCACACACACCACACACACGCCACATCCGCCACACACACCACACACACGCCACACACACCACACACACGCCACACACACCACACACACGCCACATCCGCCACACACACCACACACACACCACACACACGCCACTTACGCCACACACGCCACACACACCACACACACCACACACACCACACACACCACACACACGCCACACACACCACACACACGCCACACCCGCCACACACACCACACGCACGCCGCACACACGCCACACACGCCACACACACGCAACACACGCCACTCACGCCACACACGCCACACACACCACACACACGCCACATCCGCCACACACACCACACACACGCCACACACACCACACACACGCCACACACACCACACACACGCCACATCCGCCACACACACCACGCACACGCCACTCACGCCACTCACGCCACACACGCCACACACACCACACACACACCAAACACACCACACACACCAAACACACCACACACACACCACACCCGGTATCCCGGGAACCGCCCTATGTACGCCCCTGACCCACACCACACACACCATACATGCCACACTCACCAGACACCAGACACACCACCCACACCACACACACCACACACACAACACACACCACACACACCACACACACCACACACATAAGAACTGAACGGCTTGTGCCAACCTTCAATACGTTGACAGAGTCTGGTGCCACCGGCTCAGGGTCGTCCTTGACCGAGGTTGAGAGGTGCAGCATTCCGTGAGATGAACTCAGATGTGGCCCCACCAATGACAAGTAGACCAAGTAATAGTAGTACTTGATGGATTGATGACAGGAGCTGAAGAGGTGAGATTCGGGGCTACTACAGTCTTACGACAGAGAAACCGTAAGCAAGGCCGTTGCATACATAATTGACGAATTGCTGATCCGGATGTGAAGCAAGCATTGACGCAAAACGGGAAACGTGCAGAGGCGTATGAACAGAATGTACAGTATTATGCAGTGTGCGGTGGATGGTGGCCTTAGTGTCGCGCTGGACACTGAAGGCTGGCATGATGTTGGCAGCCCTATTGCTTGGGTTTACCACCCGCCCCCGAGCTGGTGGTGTTACCCTTGCAGTGGGAAGCTGGGTGGCGACCCCGGCAGATTTGGCAGATGTGGGACCTGGAGCAAGGGTCGAAGCACCGACCCGCATTGAAATTGCGGCAGACAGACTGTCCTGGGGAGGCTGAGCCCTTGGAGTTACTAGCGAAGCCGGAAAACTGTTGGTAGGACTGTTGGTAGGGACGAAAAGGACAGCGTCCATTAGCAGAAGGCGGATATGCAGCACCGCATGCCATGCAGGCAGACCGAGCGCGTCCTGTTGTCGCCAGCTGCCACAGGTTTGGGTCGATAATGTCCCACTTCAGCGATGGGTCGGCAGCAGCCTTGATGCGGAACTTCCTGTCATACTCCAACCACCCTTCAGGCGTGAATCTGCGATTAGCCTCGAGGATGAGGCCCTGGTAACACAGCTACTCCGCTGACCTGTGCGGGCCACGTCGACAATAACGTGGCTCATGATCGTGTAGGCTTCCACCCACGTCGCAAGGTCGTGAACGTGCCTGCTCTTGCCACGGGCAGCGCCGTCCTCGACCACCCGCAACGGGCCCCCATCCGACGACTCAAAACGGAGCACGTTCTGTGTGCGGGCGTGCGGCACAGAGCAAGACACAGAGGGCAAGAGCTCACTCAATTCCACGAACTCACCCATCAAAATCCGCTCGCGATGTTTAGCTCCCAGGTGGTCCGCGAACGACTTGCTGCTACCTGAGCTGGCTGGGACAGGAGTCGAGTTCGTATTACTATGAGGCAGAGAATCGGGAACCATGGCCGCCAGAAGTGTTGGCAAAGTCTCCGACACCACCGATACTATGGTGGAGCGGATTGTGTCGGGAGTTATCGCCGACATCGGAGGCACAGACGGCGCCAACGGCTCGCGTTCTCTGTTGCCTGCTCCACTCGCGGTGCTCGCTGCAGACTCGCAGGGATCAGCGTGATGAACTTGGGCCTGAATCAGGCGATCAACGAGGGCAGCCTTCCGGCCCGAAGTATCCAAATCCAACAGCGAGAGTTTGCTGCGGAGGCCCGGAACCGTCATGGCGCGGATTTCATCGTCAGTATAGGCAGCCATGGCGTCGCGAAGACAAGGCGGCGAGGAGCGAATAAATTCACAAACTGTGAAACACTACGAGCGAGCAAGAAACTTACGAACTCTAAAGCACTACGAGCAAGCAAGAAACTCACAAACGAGTCAAAGCTCACAAACGAGTCAAAGCTCACAAACGAGTCAAAGCTCACTGAAACACAATGATCTGACAAGAGTGATCCGCACACAGAACGAATCGAAATATATAACACTACGAGCAAGGAAGAATGATCGTCGCACAGAACGAATCGAAAATACATAGCAGAGCAAACTCTAGCAAGACATGCAACGATGCATGCCACCCACGTTGAGTTACAAGCAAGCGCCATCATAACACCGCCAAACCCACCCACGTTAAGTTACGAGCAAGCGTCATCATAACGCCGCCACACGCCTTCCACATCGGAGGCGAGTGACACGCATGAATGCCAAAATTTAGTATGACACGTTGAGTGCCTACGACGCATGCCGCCTACGTTGAGCGTCGCGCATGAATGAATGTTGCGTTGAGTGTCAGGTTGTATGACACATAGAATGCCACGATGCATAGAGTACCATGTGAGCACGTACAGCGCACGTTCAAAGCAGCATAGTTTGAGCGGTAGCACGAAGCAGCCGCGTGCACCCATTAATCTGCATTATTACTATAATGCTACACACACACCACACACACGCCACACATGCCACACAAACGCCACACACGCCACACACGCCACACCCGCCACACACACGCCACACACACCACACGCACGCCACACACACACCACACACACCCCCCACACCACACACACGCCACACACACAACACACACGCCACTCACTCCACACACACCACACACACGCCACTCACACCCTACACACCACACACACCACACACCCGCCGCACACACCCAATACACACCACATGCACGCCGAACACCCCCAACACAAGCCACACACACGCCACACACGCCACACACGCCACTCACGCCACAAACACCACACACACGCCACATCCGCCACACACACCACACACACGCCACACACACCACACACACGCCACACACAACACACACACGTCACACACGCCACACACAACACACACACGCCACACACACCACACACACGCCACACACACCACACACACACCACCCACACCGCACACACATCACACACACCACCCACACCACACACACACCGCCCACACCAAACACACCACACACACACCGCCCACACCAAACACACGACACACACACCACACCCGGTATCCCGGGAACCGCCCTATGTACGCCCCTGACCCACACCACACACACCATACATGCCACACTCACCAGACACCAGACACAACACCCACACCACACACACCACACACACAACACACATCACACACACCACACACACCACACACACCACACACACAACACACACCACACACACCACACACACCACACACACCATACATACACCACACACACACCACACACACCACACGCACCATACATACACCACACACACCACACACACCACACACACGCCACACACACCACACACACACACCACACACACGCCACTCACACCACACACACCACACACACCACACACACCACACACACCACACACGCCACACACGCCACACGCGCCACACCCGCGTCACACACGCCACACACACCACCCGCACGCCACACACACACCACACACACGCCACATCCGCCACACACACCACACACACCACACACAACACACACACCACACACACATCACACACACCACCCACACCACACACGCCATACACACCACACACACCACACACACACCGCACACACACCACCCACACCACACACATACCACCCACACCACCCACACCACACACACACATCACACACACACGCCACACGCACGCCAGACACATGCCACACACATGCCACACACGCCACACACGCCACTCACGCCACACACGCCACACACCACACACACACGCCACATCCGCCACATACACCACACACACGCCACACACACCACACACACACCACACACACGCCACTCACACCACACACACCACACACACCACACACGCCACACACGCCAGACACGCCACACCCGCCACACACACGCCACACACACCACACGCACGCCACACACACGCCACACACGCCACACAGACGCCACACACGCCACACACACCACACACACGCCACATCCGCCACACACACCACACACACGCCATTAACTACAACACAGCAGCTTGCGGTTAGGAGGGTGCTGGCCAGCGAAGTGAGAGGCTACAGAGAGAGCAGGATCTTGGCGGAGCCAAGAGGATAGTCACGTCCAAGGGACGAAGACCGAGAGCCCTGAGTAGCTGGAAATGAGCATGGCCAACACCCCTTTATTTACTTTATCAAAGTAAATGAGAGATGAGAAATGGGAGGTGGGTGGGTGAAACACAATGATCTGACAAGAGTGATCCGCACACAGAACGAATCGAAATATATAACACTACGAGCAAGGAAGAATGATCGTCGCACAGAACGAATCGAAAATATATAGCAGAGCAAACTCTAGCAAGACATGCAACGATGCATGCCACCCACGTTGAGTTACAAGCAAGCGCCATCATAACACCGCCAAACCCACCACGTTAAGTTACGAGCAAGCGTTATCATAACGCCGCCACACGCCTTCCACATCGGAGGCGAGCGACACGCATGAATGCCAAACTTTAGTATGACACATTGAGTGCCTACGACGCATGCCGCCTACGTTGAGCGTCGCGCATGAATGAATGTCGCGTTGAGTGTCACGTTGTATGACACATAGAATGCCACGATGCATAGAGTACCATGTGAGCACGTACAGCGCACGTTCATAGCAGCATAGTTTGGGTGGTAGCACGAAGCAGCCGCGTGCACCAGTTAATCTGCATTATAACTATAATGCTACATTAACTACAACACACAGCAGCTTGCGGTTAGGAGGGTGCTGGCCAGCGAAGTGAGAGGCTACAGAGAGAGCAGGATCTTGGCGGAGCCAAGAGGATAGTCACGTCCAAGGGACGAAGACCGAGAGCCCTGAGTAGCTGGAAATGAGCATGGCCCATTGTGGCCAGCAAGCCTCGTACCGAAGCAGCCGTGAGCGGGGTTAAAGACATAGACACTGCCGGAGCAGGATCTTGGCGAAGCCAAGAGAGAGGTCAGAGAGAGGTCACTGCCGGAGCAGGAGGGATCACTGCCAGAGCAGGATCTTGGCGGGTAACCACCAGCCACGGTGGGCCACCGGGTAGTTGAGATGGTGTTGGAGCTGAACGTGTCCGAGAACGTCTTGGAATTGCCAATGGACGCATACGACGCATGCCGCCTACGTTGAGCGTCGCGCATGAATGAATGTCGCGTTGAGTGTCACGTTGTATGACACATAGAATGCCACGATGCATAGAGTACCATGTGAGCACGTACAGCGCACGTTCATAGCAGCATAGTTTGAGTGGTAGCACGAAGCAGCCGCGTGCACCCATTAATCTGCATTATTACTATAATGCTACACACACACCACACACACGCCTCAAACAACACATACACCACACACACGGCACACACGCCACACACACCACACACACGCGACACACACCACACACATGCCACACACACGCCACACACGCCACACACACCACACACACGCCACATCCGCCACACACACCACACACACGCCACACACACGCCACACACACCACACACAAGCCACATCCGCCACACACACCACACACACGCCCCACACAACACACACCCCACACACACGTCACAGACGCCACACACACCACACACACCACACACACCACACACACCACACACACCACACACACACCACACACACACCATCCACACCACACACACCTTACACACACCGCACACACACCACCCACACCACACACACATCACACACACCGCCCACACCCCACACGCCACACACATCACACGCACGCCACACACATGCCACATACGCCACACACGCCACTCACGCCACACACGCCACACACACCACACACACGCCACATCCACCACACACACCACACACACGCCACACACACGCCGTTCACACCACACACACCACACACACCACACACACCACACACGCCACACACGCCACACACGCCACACCCGCTTCACACACGCCACACACACCACACGCACGCCACACACACACCACCCACACCACCCACACCACACACACGCCACACACGTCACACACGCCACACACACCACATACACGCCACACACACCACACACACGCCACACACACCACACGCACGCCACACACACGCCACACACGCCACACACACGCCACACACAACACACGCACGCCACACACACGCCACACACGCAACACACGCGACTCTTGCCAAACACGCCACACACACCACAAACACGCCACATCCGCCACACACACCACACACACGCCACACACGCCACACACGCCACACACACCACACACGCCACACACACCACCCACAAAACACACACCACACACACACCACACACACGCCACACACAACACACACACCACACACACACCACACACACACCACACACACCACCCACACCACACACACACCGCCCACACGAAACACACCACACACACACCGCCCACACCAAACACACCACACACACACCACACCCGGTATCCCGAGAACCGCCCTATATACGCCCCTGACCCACACCACACACACCATACATGCCACACTCACCAGACACCAGACACAACAGCCACACCACACACACCACACACACAACACACATCACACACACCACACACACGCCACTCACGCCACACACACACCACACACACCATACGTACACCACACATACACCACACACACTACCCACACCACACACACGCCACTCACACCACACACACCACACACACGCCACACACACCACACACACACCACACACACGCCACTCACACCACACACACCACGCACACCACACACACCACACACGCCACACACGCCACACACGCCACACACGCCACACCCGCGTCACACACGCCACACACACCACACGCACGCCACACACACACACCACACACACCACCCACACCACACACACGCCACTCACGCCACACACACACCACACACACGCCACTCACACCACACACACCACACACACCACACACGCCACACACGCCACACCCGCCACACCCGCCACACACACGCCACACACACCACACGCATGCCACACACACGCCACACACGCCACACACACGCCACACACGCCACATCCGCCACACACACCACACACACGCCACACACACCACATTAACTAGAACACACCGCAGCTTGCGGTTAGGAGGGTGCTGGCCAGCGAAGTGAGAGGCTACAGAGAGAGCAGGATCTTGGCGGAGCCAAGAGGATAGTCACGTCCAAGGGACGAAGACCGAGAGCCCCTAGTAGCCGGAAATGAGCATGGCCAACACCCCTTTATTTACTTTATCAAAGTAAATGAGAGATGAGAAATGGGAGGTGGGTGGGTGAAACACAATGATCTGACAAGAGTGATACGCACACAGAACGAATCGAAATATAATACACACTACGAGCAAGGAAGAATGATTGTCGCAGAGAACGGATCGAAAATATATAGCAGAGCAAACTCTAGCAAGACATGCAACGATGCATGCCACCCACGTTAAGCTACGAGCAAGCGTCATCATAACGCAGCCATACGCCTTTCACATCGGAGGCGAGCGACACGCATGAACGCCAAACTTTAGCATGACACGTTGAGTGCCTACGACGCATGCCGCCTACGTTGAGCGTCGCGCATGAATGAATGTCGTGTTGAGTGTCACGTTGTATGACACATAGAATGCCACGATGCATAGAGTACCATGTGAGCACGTACAGCGCACGTTCATAGCAGCATAGTTTGAGTGGTAGCACGAAGCAGCCGCGTGCACCCATTAATCTGCATTATTACTATAATGCTACATTAACTACAACACACCGCAGCTTGCGGTTAGGAGGGTGCTGGCCAGCGAAGTGAGAGGCTACAGAGAGAGAGCAGGGTCTTGGCGGAGCCAAGAGGATAGTCACGTCCAAGGGACGAAGACCGAGAGCCCTGAGTAGCCGGAAATGAGCATGGCCCATTGTGGCCAGCAAGCCTCGTACCGAAGCAACCGTGAGCGGGATTAAAGACATAGACACTGCCGGAGCAGGATCTTGGCGGAGCCAAGAGAGAGGTCAGAGCGAGGTCACTGCCGGAGCAGGAGGGATCACTGCCAGAGCAGGATCTTGGCGGGTAACCACCAGCCACGGTGGGCCACCGGGTAGTTGAGATGGTGGTGGAGCTGAACGTGTCCGAGAACGTCTTGGAATTGCCGGTGGCAATCGTGCACGTTGCCCCGCTGTAGCCACTGTCACAGTAGCAGCCTTGCTAGCAATCGGCTTTCGACTGCTTGAGTGTGGCAATGATTCATGTCTCGTTGATATGGAGACGAGGCAAGGAAATAGAAAGGCAGATAGACACAGAAACAGACAGAAAAGCAGACAAACAGACACAAAACAGACAGACAGACAAAGACACAAACAGACAGAGGATTCAGGGTCAGCCGGGTAGACACTGCCGAAGCAGAATGTTGGCGGAGCCAAGTATCTACAAGAGTCTGCGTCCGAGGGACGGCGACCGAGGGCCCTGAGTAAAGAGAGGGGTCACTGCCGGAGCAGGATCTTGGCAGGGCCAAGAGAGAGGTCAGACAAGAGTAATACGTAGACACTGCCGGAGCAGAATGTTGGCGGAGCCAAGTATCTACGAGAGAGGATTCAGGGTCGGCCGGGTAGACACTGCCGAAGCAGAATGTTGGCGGAGCCAAGTATCTACAAGAGTCTGCGTCCGAGGGACGGCGACCGAGGGCCCTGAGTAAAGAGAGGGGTCACTGCCGGAGCAGGATCTTGGCAGGACCAAGAGAGAGGTCAGACAAGAGATATACGTAGACACTGCCGGAGCAGAATGTTGGCGGAGCCAAGTATCCACGGGAGAGGATTCAGGGTCGGCCGGGTAGACACTGCCGAAGCAGAATGTTGGCGGAGCCAAGTATCTACAAGAGTCTGCGTCCGAGGGACGGCGACCGAGGGCCCTGAGTAAAGAGAGGGATCACTGCCGGAGCAGGATCTTGGCAGGGCTAAGAGAGAGGTCAGACAAGAGTAATACGTAGACACTGCCGGAGCAGAATGTTGGCGGAGCCAAGTATCTACGAGAGAGGATTCAGGGTCGGCCGGGTAGACACTCCCGAAGCAGAATGTTGGCGGAGCCAAGTATCTACAAGAGTCTGCGTCCGAGGGACGGCGACCGAGGGCCCTGAGTAAAGAGAGGGGTCACTGCCAGAGCAGAATCTTGGCAGGGCCAAGAGAGAGGTCAGACAAGAGATATACGTAGACACTGCCGGAGCAGAATGTTGGCGGAGCCAAGTATCTACGAGAGAGGATTCAGGGTCGGCCGGGTAGACACTGCCGAAGCAGAATGTTGGCGGAGCCAAGTATCTACAAGAGTCTGCGTCCAAGGGACGGCGACCGAGGGCCCACAAGAGAGGGATCACTGCCGGAGCAGGATCTTGGCAGGGCCAAGAGAGAGGTCAGAGAAGGGTCACTGCCGGAGCAGGATCTTGGCGAAGCCAAGAGAGGGGTCACTGCCGGAGTAGGATCTTGGCAGGGCCAAGAGAGAGGTCAGAGAGGGGTCACTGCCGGAGCAGGATCTTGGCGGAGCCAAGGGAGGAGTCAGAGAGGGGGCACTGCAGAGAGAGATCTTGGCGGAGCCAAGAGAGGGACGAGGACAAAAAGCCCCCTGGGTAGCTAGGCATTAAATGTGTGTGCATTGAGACAGCATGTGGTAAAGAGGACACTGACAAGAGTTCAAGACACACGGATGAGAACCAGTAAGACAGTTACCTTGATGATCTCCTTGGCGGTGTCCCTCATTTCATGCCGGATAAATGCTCGTGCAGCAAAGGGAGCTTGCCCAAATAGAAGGACGAACTTTGCTGCGGTGATTGGCTAGACCATGGTGTCAGGTCGCGCCGCAGCTGTGGGAGCAAAGGTTCTGGAGTCATCCAACTTGGTCCGGGCACGGAGCATCGATGGTATTGGAGGTGACTGGCAGGTGTGATGCTCGAAACAGTAAGTAATACTGGACACAAGTAGAGGGTGCAGATGAGTGCCATGACCAGAGAAGAACTGAACGGCTTGTGCCAACCTTCAATACGTTGACAGAGTCTGGTGCCACAAGCTCAGGGTCGTCCTTGACTGAGGTTGAGAGGTGCAGCATTCTGTGAGATGAACTCAGATGTGGCCTTGACAAGGTCAGACAGGCAGGGCATAATAACGTACGGGTGGGTCGACGAACTCGCCTGCCTTCTAGGCCAACTCACATTCGCTAATGTGAGTTGGCCTAGAAGGCAGGCGAGTTCGTGCTTGAGGACGCAACGCCTGTCAGTGTGGCAGAGACTAAATGACGTCGGGCCAGAGAGGTTGAGGTTATACTGGAAAACTACATAAATGGTTGGACAAGAGTGGCCCAAGCAAATCTGCTGTTGGACTGAACACTTGAATACTTGCAACACGTCAATTGCTGGTTATACACACTGGTTGGGATGGCAGTGTGAACTGCAACAGTGCTAACCCCCATACTAACTGGAGGAGACTGCAACAGCATGGGCATAAGCCAGCCTGTGAGTACGTGGGTGGTGCACCTCGAAAGTGACAGGCACTAGCACCAGATTGATTGATGCACTATGGATGTGTGTGTGTGTGGGAGTTCCTTACCCCACCAATGACAAGTAGACCAAGTAATAGCAGTACTTGATGGATTGATGACAGGGCTGTGCCTGGGTGCAGACGAAGAACTGGATGCTGCTGGTCGAAGCATGCTCCAAGTATGTACACAGTACTGAGTAACTTGGTGTGGAGTTGCATAGCCTGGGGTTGCAGAACTTACTTTGAAGAAGAAAGATAGATTATCGCTGGCAAACAGTTCCCTTCTGGCAATGCTAGAGCCAGTCGCTGGCAAACAGTTCCCTTTTGGCAATGCTAGGGCCAGGGCGTTGTAAACTCTTGGCCAGCACAATGCCTAGCCCAAACGACTGCATGGGGCTAAACGGTTGTGTGTTAAATGGACCAGCTGTCATACCGTCCTTGCAGCAGGGTTGGAGACAGTCAGAAATATATCAGCTGTCACAGACTGGGCTTAATGATAGCTTGCATAGCGTCCTACCGGTAGGACGCTGGAAATCACGCTGAGAAAATCTGAACGCTTGAGTTTTTTTTTGAACTGGGTTGTTGTAATCTTTGGACTCCTTAGCAGTGGCGCAAGACGCGAGCAAATGTTCTGCGCACTGCGCATGTGCAAATTTTCATTGTCAAAATGCCTACATTGATTCAGGTCGGAACGCGAGTAACTGTGCCAGCGACGACTTTTGATCATGGTTTTTACGCACACGATGAGGATCGATGGTCATTCTCCGCTTACGGAGACAGCTGGAGAAGTGCGGAGTGTTTGGGCACTGTTTTGAGTGTGACTTTTGATCGAGAACGATGCAGAATAGAGTGGGATTTGGACAGTACTACATCGATTGTAGCCGTTGCTGACGTTCGTGCAGCTGCAGAGTCCGACCCGTGCGACGACGGAGCAAGAGGTAAGCGTATAATTGTTCGTCCCAAGCGTTTTGAGGACAGCGACAGCGATGTAGCCGATCAGCCTAGTAATAGTCGTACCTGTGCATATAGTCGTAGTGCAAGTTCTGGATCTGTGCGTGCTGCACGTTCTGCTCTGTCGTCCAATGTTCCATCGAGAAAACGCCGCCGCTCTCCAACTCCGGAGCCTGCGGAGATACATTCGATTGACGACGACGACGATACTTCAACCGATCGGCCTAGTAATAGTCGTACCTGTGCAACTAGTCGTAGTGTAAGTTCTGGATCTGTGCGTACCGCACGTTCTGCTCAGTCGTCCAATGTTCCATCGAGAAAACGCCGCCGCTCTCCAACTCCAGAGCCTGACCAATGCTTGTTTGACGACGACGATGATACTTCACCGTTGTCAGTAAATCCGACTTCCCAAGACCCCGTATCGACGCGGCGACAACCTGCACTAGCTGCACTCGATGGCGACAACAGCAGCTCAAGTAGCTGTTGCAGTGACGACGATAGTGATTCGGATTCATCGGAATGTAGCAGTAGTGAAGGTTCGAGTCTTGAAGACGCTCCCACTGTTCTTCAGGCACATGGTTTGGACTGGACATTGGGTGACATAGTGATCGATCAGTACAAGGATATTCCGTACAAAGCGAAAGTAAATGCTGACAATTTGCACACAATGAATGAATTGGACGCCTGGATGCTGTTCTTTCCGCACGAGGAAATGGATGAGATAGTGAAGTGCACAAATGCTCACCTGCGTGACAAGCGGAAATCTGTAACCCGCGATGAGTTTTACAAGGTGATAGGTCTCCTCTACCTGATGACGCTGTGTCCAGTACGTTGCCAACGGCGTGACCACTGGAGTGTGACCGAGGGTCTCCTTCCAGCACCAGCCTTCGGACGTCGATACGACATGGGAGCAAATCGCTTTGAGGAAATTCTTGCTGCCATGCACTTTCGTCCACCAGTCAGCGGAGACACCAGGCGCGGCTGGAAAATTGTGAGCCCCCTCATCGACATGTGCAATTTGAAGTGGCAGACTTCAATCTGGCCCGGCCACAAATTGACGGTGGACAAGTCAATGTTTGCTTGGTACGGTCGTGGTGGTGACATTGGCGGGATGCCCACAGTCATCAAAATCAAGCGGAAGCCGAAAGGTGTGGGCTGCGAAATTAAGTCCGTTGCGGATGCGTCCACCAACATTATGCTTGCGATGGAGATCAACGAGGGCAAAGACACCATGGCTACCAAGAAGTGGCAGAAAGAGTTCGGTGCTGGAACTGCCACAACTTTGCGACTGACGGATACATGGCATGGCTCGGGAAGAATCGTGTGCGGCGATTCCTGGTTTGCATCCGTCAAGACAGCAGTCGCTCTTATGAAGCATGGGCTCTTCTTTGCGGGTGTTGTCAAGACGGCGCACCCAGCCTTCCCGTTGAAGCTCCTGTCCGCGATGTGTCCTTCTCCGAAAGGCCGCTTCGTGTCCGCAACCGCGCAGATGGACGGCATAGCACTGAATGCCGTGGCATGGCGCGACAGGAAGGTGCATTCGTTTGTCAGCACGTGCGGGACGACTCTTGCCGGAGATCCTGCCAAGAAAAAGCGGTATGATGACAACTTGAAGCTGTACTTCAAGACAGTTGATCGACCGAAGTTGGTGGCAATGTACCAAGATGGCGCGCCTTCCATTGATGTGCACAACCACCTTCGGCAGGATGGCTTGGCTCTGGAGCAAGTGTGGCGCACGGACACCTGGCATCATCTTGTGTATGCCTCAGTGTTTGGCATCATGGAGACAAATGCTTACCTTGCATTTTCCCATTTCTGCTGTGGCCTCGACAAGATCACCCACTCGGCATTCACCACTCGTCTTGCGGAGCAACTGATCCGCTACAACGCCCCGCAGCAGCCGCAAAGTCAAACAGGTGCTGCGGAACCTGAAGCAGATCAGCCTGACGGCACCGAGCATCGGTTGGTATCCCTGTCTGAGGTCAGCGGCAAGCCACACACACAGCGTAAATGTGTTGTGTGCAGGCATGTCCGCGACTCGGGCAGGAAGGCGAGCTACTATTGCTCCACGTGTGGGCCGAATGCCGTGATGTGCTCTCCGGCCACGGGACGCACGTGCTTTCAATACCACATCGTCCATGGCCTGCCACACTGAGTGAACGTGTGTTCAGCCTGCTATGCTCATGCTTGCATCTATATTATTTATTTTTCATTATAACTCCTTTTTCCTACTGTTGCCAAGGGCGTTCTACTGTTGCCACGGGACGTACGTGCTTTCAATACCACATCGTCCATGGCCTGCGACACTGAGTGAACGTGTGTTCAGCCTGCTATGCTCATGCTTGCATCTATATTATTTATTTTTCATTATAAAGTAGTGGTTGCGACTTCGGCGATAATTTGTAAGAAAGGGTTTGCTCCCCACATCGGAGCTCGCGCTATTCCGCCGACTTTACTTGACACTTGACTGACTCACGACTGCCATCCAGAGCACACGAGAAGTCCATCGAACCTTCGACTCGGCAAACCTGCAAGAAAGCACCACTCCCTGCTCAATACACAGTGTTTCGGGGAATTCACCCCTCATCAGTTGAGCTTGAGTAGGCTGAGGAAGATTGTGCCTGAAGAGCACCACTTATATAGTGCTCTCCAGGCACAAACATCACCAGGGATACAAACTTACAGAGACGCTCCGTTTCCAGCGCAACAAACACCTCGTGAACACCAGATAGCAGCGTGAGTCAGTGTCGCTCCTGGACGGTGAGACAGACGTCGAGGACCCTCGGTCATTCGCAACGCTGTCACCTCCAAACCAACTAGTCGCAAGCCCGCGCTGGGCACAACAGACACACCACACACACACCACACACGCGCCACACACAACACACACACCACACACACCACACACGCCACACATACCACACACCACCCACACCACACACACACCACACACACCACCCACACCACACACACACACCGCCCACACCACACACACCACACACACACCACACCTCACACAACACACACACCACACACACCACACACACCACACACACTACACGCACGCCACATACCACACACACACCACACGCCACACACGCCACACCCGCCACACACCCGCCACACACGCCACGCACACGCTACAAACACACAAACGCCACACACGCCACTCACGCCACACACGCCACACACACCACACACACGCCACATCCGACACACACACCACACACACACAACACACACACCACACACACGCCACACATGCCACACACACCACACACACGTCACACACGCCACACACGCCACACACACGCCACACACACCACACGCACGCCACACACACACCACACACACCACCCACACCACACATACGCCACTCACGGCACACACACCACACACACGCCACTCACTCCACATACACCACACACACACGCCACTCACACCACACACACCACACACACCACACCCGCCACACACGCCACACCCGCCACACACACGCAACACACACCAATTGCACGCCACACACACGCAACGCACGCCACACACACGCCACACACGCCACACACGCCACACACACCACACACACCATTAACTACAACACACAGCAGCTTGCGGTTAGGAGGGTGCTGGCCAGCAAAGTGAGAGGCTACAGAGAGAGCAGGATTTTGGCGGAGCCAAGAGGATAGTCACGTCCAAGGGACGAAGACCGAGAGCCCTGAGTAGCCGGAAATGAGCATGGCCAACACCCCTTTATTTACTTTATCAAAGTAAATGAGAGATGAGAAATGGGAGGTGGGTGGGTGAAACACAATGATCTGACAAGAGTGATCCGCACTCAGAACGAATCGAAATATATAACACTACGAGCAAGGAAGAATGATCGTCGCACAGAACGAATCGAAAATATATAGCAGAGCAAACTCTAGCAAGA
This sequence comes from Sycon ciliatum, assembly GCF_964019385.1. Lineage (NCBI taxonomy): Eukaryota > Metazoa > Porifera > Calcarea > Leucosolenida > Sycettidae > Sycon > Sycon ciliatum. The sequence continues at coordinate 30,222,209 of NC_088645.1, forward strand.
CATGCAACGATGCATGCCACCCACGTTGAGTTACAAGCAAGCGCCATCATAACACCGCCAAACCCACCCACGTTAAGTTACGAGCAAGCGTCATCATAACGCCGCCACACGCCTTCCACATCGGAGGCGAGCGACACGCATGAATGCCAAACTTTAGTATGACACGTTGAGTGCCTACGACGCATGCCGCCTACGTTGAGCGTCGCGCATGAATGAATGTCGCGTTGAGTGTCACGTTGTATGACACATAGAATGCCACGATGCATAGAGTACCATGTGAGCACATACAGCGCACGTTCATAGCAGCATAGTTTGGGTGGTAGCACGAAGCAGCCGCGTGCACCCATTAATCTGCATTAGTACTATAATGCTACACACACACCAGACACGCCAGACACGCCACACACGCCACACCCGCCACACACACGCCACACACACCACACGCACGCCACACACACGCCACACACACCACACACACGCCACACACACCGCACACACGCCACACACAACACACACACCACACACACGCCACACATGCCACACACACCACACACACCACACACGCCACACACGCCACACACACGCCACACACACCACACACACGCCACACACACGCTACACACGCCACACACGCCACTCACGCCACACACACGCCACATGCGCCACACACACCACACAAACAACACACACACCACACACACGCCACACACGCCGCACACGCCACACACACGCCACACCAACCACACGCACGCCACACACACACCACACACACCACCCACACCACACACACTCCACTCACGCCACACACACCACACACACGCCACTCACTCCACACACACGCCACTCACACCACACACACCACACACGCCACACACGCCACACACGCCACACCCGCCACACACACGCAACGCACGCCACACGCACGCCACACTCGCCGCACACGCCACACACACGCCACATCCGCCACACACACCACACACACGCCACACACACCACACCACGCCACACACAACACACACACCACACACACGCCACACATGCCACACACACCACACACACGTCACACACGCCACACACACAACACACGCCACACACACGCCACACACGCCACACACGCCACTCACGCCACACACCACACACACGCCACATCCGCCACACACACTACACACACGTCACACACACCACACACACCACACACACCACACATACCACACACACCACACACACGCCACACACAACACACACAACACACACACCACACATACCACACACACCACACACACGCCACACACACCACACACACCACACACACCACACATACCACACACACCACACACACCACACACACACCACACACACCACACACACGTCACACACGCCACACACAACACACACACCACACACACCACACATACCACACACACCACACACACGCCACACACACCACACACACCACACACACCACACATACCACACACACCACCCACACAACACACACATCACACACACCACCCACACACACACACACCGCCCACACCAAACACACCACACACACACCACACCCGGTATCCCGGGAACCGCCCTATGTACGCCCCTGACCCACACCACACACACCACACATGCCACACACACCAGACACCAGCCACAACACCCACACCACACCCACCACACACACCACACACACCACACACACAACACACACCACACACACCACACACAGAAGAACTGAATGGCTTATGCCAACCTTCAATACGTTGACAGAGTCTGGTGCCACCGGCTCAGGGTCGTCCTTGACCGAGGTTGAGAGGTGCAGCATTCTGTGAGATGAACTCAGATGTGGCCCCACCAATGACAAGTAGACCAAGTAATAGTAGTACTTGATGGATTGATGACAGGAGCTGAAGAGGTGAGATTCGGGGCTACTACAGTCTTACGACAGATAAACCGTAAGCAAGGCCGTTGCATACATAATTGACGAATTGCTGATCCGGATGCGAAGCAAGCATTGACCCAAAACGGGAAACGTGCAGAGGCGTATGAACAGAATGTACAGTATTATGCAGTGTGCGGTGGATGGTGGCCTTAGTGTCGCGCTGGACACTGAAGGCTGGCATGATGTTGGCAGCCCTATTGCTTGGGTTAACCACCCGCCCCCGAGCTGGTGGTGTTACCCTTACAGTGGGAAGCTGGGTGGCGACCCCGGCAGATTTGGCAGATGTGGGACCTGGAGCAAGGGTCGAAGCACCGACCCGCATTGAATATGCGGCAGACCGACTGTCCTGGGGAGGCTGAGCACTTGGAGTTACTAGCGAAGCCGGAAAACTGTTGGTAGGACTGTTGGTAGGGACGAAAAGGACAGCGTCCATTAGCAGAAGGCGGATGTGCAGCGCCGCATGCCATGCAGGCAGACCGAGCGCATCCTGTTGTCGCCAGCTGCCACAGGTTTGGGTCGATAATGTCCCACTTCAGCGACGAGTCGGCAGCAGCCTTGATGCGGAACTTCCTGTCATACTCGAACCACCCTTCAGGCGTGAATCTGCGATTAGCCTCGAGGATGAGGCCCTGGTAACACAGCTACTCCGCTGACCTGTGCGGGCCACGTCGACAATAACCTGGCTCATGATCGTGTAGGCTTCCACCCACGTCGCAAGGTCGTGAACGTGCCTGCATTTGCCGCGGGCAGCGCCGTCCTCGACCACCCGCAACGGGCCCCCATCCGACGACTCAAAACGGAGCACGTTCTGTGTGCGGGCGTGTGGCACAGAGCAAGACACAGAGGGCAAGAGCTCACTCAATTCCATGAACTCACCCATCAAAATCCGCCCGCGATGTTTAGCTCCCAGGTGGGCGGCGAACGACTTGCTGCTACCTGAGCTGGCTGGGAGAGGAGTCGAGTTCGTATGACTATGAGGCAGAGAATCGGGAACCATGGCCGCCAGAAGTGTTGGCAAAGTCTCCGACACCACCGATACTATGGTGGAGCGGATTGTGTCGGGAGTTATCGCCGACGTCGGAGGCACAGACGGCGCCAACGGCTCGCGTTCTCTGTTGCCTGCTCCGCTCGCCGTGCTCGCTGCAGACTCGCAGGGATCAGCGTGATGAACTTGGGCCGAATCAGGCGATCAACGAGGGCAGCCTTCCGGCCCGAAGTATCCAAATCCAACAGCGAGAGTTTGCTGCGGAGACGCGGAACCGTCATGGCGCGGATTTCATCGTCAGTATAGGCAGCCATGGCGTCGCGAAGACAAGGCGGCGAGGAGCGAATAAACTCACAAACTGTGAAACACTACGAGCGAGCAAGAAACTCACGAACTCTAAAGCACTACGAGCAAGCAAGAAACTCACAAACGAGTCAAAGCTCACAAACGAGTCAAAGCTCACAAACGAGTCAAAGCTCACAAACACGTCAAAGCTCACAAACGAGTCAAAGCTCACAAACGAGCCAAAGCTCACAAACGAGTCAATGAAACACAATGATCTGACAAGAGTGATCCGCACACAGAACGAATCGAAATATATAACACTACGAGCAAGGAAGAATGATCGTCGCACAGAACGGATCGAAAATACATAGCAGAGCAAACTCTAGCAAGACATGCAACGATGCATGCCACCCACGTTGAGTTACAAGCAAGCGCCATCATAATACCGCCAAACCCACCCACGTTAAGCTACGAGCAAGCGTCATCATAACGCCGCCACACGCCTTCCACATCGGAGGCGAGCGACACGCATGAATGCCAAACTTTAGTATGACACGTTGAGTGCCTACGACGCATGCCGCCTACGTTGAGCGTCGCGCATGAATGAATGTCGCGTTGAGTGTCAGGTTGTATGACACATAGAGTGCCACGATGCATAGAGTAGAGGAGACGGCTCGATACCGGGACGTTTTGACAGCCAAATTTGTATAGACCCAAACCGATCATCAGCGTTGATTTTTCACTCGAAGTATGTTTGTGGAAGGAAACTGGCATGTTGAAGTTTGCTCTGGGGCCAGAGTCAATCGAACTGAGCCACTCCTTTGTGTTGACCCATTGCCTCCAAGTTGCCCAATTTTTCGCTTCAAAAAAGTTCAAATTAGAGGTGGCTCCAAACCGGACACGTTTTAGAGTGCCCGTCAAATTCACTCTGGGTCTGAAATTAGGTAATTGCTATCGCTCCACGACGGCCAGTACAGAGTAACAATAAGCCTTGTGTGTGCTTCCATTAGTTTTGATTGGTATGCGGTGCTTTATTGGCGAGAGGCGAGCCGCTGTTTACCTGCGACAAGAAGTTGATTTTTCGAAAGTCGTAAAACTCAAGTCGCAGTGCGAAGCAACACGTCAAAAACTCACCTGCTTAATATGGCGCTTCTGGTCATCGCAGAGCCATGAAATTTTGGCTCGGAGTATAACACATCGTAGTCTCACTGTGACATATGTTTTCTAATCAAAATACCAAGAGAGAAAGTGAATATTGAGTCCGTTCCGGTTTGCAACCGGTGTCCTATTTGAAACCGTCCCCTCTACCATGTGAGCACGTACAGCGCACGTTCAAAGCAGCATAGTTTGAGTGGTAGCACGAAGCAGCCGCGTGCACCCATTAATCTGCATTATTACTATAATGCTACACACACACCACACACACGTCACACACGCCACACACGTGCCACACACACCACACGCACGCCACACACACACCACACACACCACCCACACCACCCACACCACACACACGCCACTCACGCTACACACACAACACACACGCCACTCACTCCACACACACCACACACACCACACACGCCACACACACGCCACACACACCACTCACGCCACACACGCCACACACACACCACACACACGCCACATCCGCCACACACACCACACACACGCCACACACACCACACACACGCGTCGCCACACACAACACACACACCACACACACACCACACACGCCACACACGCCACACACACCACACACACGCCACATCCGCCACACACACCACGCACACGCCACACACACCACACACACGCGTCGCCACACACAACACACACACCACACACACGCCACACACGCCACACACGCCACACACACCACACACACCACACACACGCCACACACACGCCACGCGCAACACACACAACACCCACAAAACACACACCACACACACACCACACACACGCCACACACAACACACACACCACACACACACCACACACACCACACATACCACACACACCACCCACACCACACACACATCACACACACCACAAACACCACACACACACCGCCCACACCAAACACACCACACACACACACCACACCCGGTATCCCGGGAACCGCCCTATGTACGCCCCTGACCCACACCACACACACCACACATGCCACACTCACCAGACACCAGACACAACACCCACACCACACACACAACACACACCACACACACCACACACACCACACACACCACACACAGCACACACACCACACACGCCACACCCGCCACACACACGCCACACACACCACACGCACGCCACACACACACCACACACCACCCACACCACACACACGCCACACACGCCACACACACCACACACAAGCCACTCACACCACACACACCACACACACCACACACGCCACACACGCCACACACACGCCACACACACCACACGCACGCCACACACATGCCACACACGCCACACACACGCCACACACGCCACTCACGCCACACACGCCACACACACCACACACACGCCACATCCGCCACACACACCACACACACGCCACACACACCACACACGCCACAAACAACACACACACCACACACACGCCACACACACCACACACACGCCACAAACAACACACACACCACACACACGCCACATATGCCACATACACCACACACACGTCACACATGTGCTTCTTATCGGCTGTGTCCCAACCTTGTATGTTTGCAAGCACCAGAAACTTATCCCAAAACGTCCGAAATCGTCCCCGTTCCCACGGAACGGCTGGAGGAAGTTGTCAAACTTGAGCGACATCTCGCTGGCGTGGCAGGGTTTGCACTCGTCAATACAACACACACGTCCCGGGTTTCGGCACCAGTTGTAGTGGAACCCACGTTTGACCAGCCAGCACTAACGCAACACTTTGGATTAGGGAATGAATTATTTACAAGAGAATATTTTGGAAGAGACAAAAAAGTTATTAGAAACAGACTGAAGCACACTGAACTAAAGGATCGACTCAACTACTGAAGTACAGAAAGACGAGCATGCAATCTGAAAATGGAGTGCAGCTACAAAAACTAAGAAAAACTGAAAGGCGACAAAAACAATGGAAGGTACGCATCACTGCAGATCGCGGACCAGTCGCGCCTTTCCGGCGACATGACGTATATGCAGCGCAGCTAAGCACGTGGCTAGACACATGCACAGCATGAGAGGTGTACACATAAAGCAGAGGCGCGCGCATGGGAGAGCGTGTACACATAAAGCAGAGGCGCGCGCATGGGTGAGCGTGTACACATAAAGCAGAGGCGCGCGCATGGGTGAGCGTGTACACAGCATGCATAGCAACATACATTGTGACACAAGAGTCATAAGGCACCTAATACAGCAGTTCATAACACCCTTAACATGTCGACCTATGTCCAACATGCATATAATGACCATGAATGACATGCACCAGCCATCCTACACATATGCGGTGTGTCTCACTATAATTACGAGGGAGCTTGGAAGCTCAGGGCCCTACACTATGCTTTTTGGCCTTGATGACCTAGACAAAAAAAAGCATAGGGATGTTATAAATTCTTTAAAAATTCCTTTTTTTAAGACATAACCTGGGATTCGAACCCGCACTATCGCGCGCCCTGCATGCATCCCCGATACACTTCGCATACATACTAATTCTTCCAAGTTGCTTCACGTTCTGATCTTGCATTTGAAAGCCCTATTTGAATATGCACTGTGGCCAGCCGTCTTTGATGGTACGGTACGGTGCGGGATAGGTACGGGACAGGTACGGTCGAGGGTAATACGACACCGTATACCGCCTTGATGACGGCAACAAAAGTATAGGGATGTTATAAATTTTTCAATTCTCCTATTTTTTTTTCAGGCATATCCTGGGATTCGAACCCGCACTATCGCCCTACATGCATTCCCCCATACACTTCGCATTCATACCCATTCTTCCAAGATGCTTCACGTTATGATCTTGCGTTTGAAAGCCCTATTTGAATATTGCGGCCAGCTGTATGTGGCCAGCTGTGTGATGGTACGGTACGGTACGGGACAGATACGGGATACCGCCAGGCGTGACACAAACACACAAACAAACACACAAATACCAAATTAAAGCTGTGTGGACCCTGGCTAGCTCCAGACGTTACTGAAGTAACGTCTTCTGCATAGCTACGGGAATTATCCCTTATTGGCCACAGGCCATTGCGAGAATAAAGATTTGAAACTAAGATGTTCCGACATCGGCAGTACGATTCTTTAGCGTTAACGTGGGGAAGTGTGTGTGTGTGGGAGGGTGGGGGGGGGGGGGTGGGGTGGAGGGGAGTTGGAGGGGGAGAGTGGAGGGGAGGGCGGGTGCAAAAGTAGACATTCAAGATTGTGTGTGTGGAGGGGGAAAGTAGACAGCCAAGAATTCTTTTTTTAGGATTCTTGACTGTGTCCTCCCCCCCCCCCCCTCCCCAACCTTATGATGTCTCGAGTGTGTACTTTTTCCCCAAGCACATTTCGGAGTCTTGACTGTGTAGTCCCCCCCCCCCCCCCGCCTGTAGACATCTATTCAGTCACTCACAAGACAGCCATTGTGCTAAACAGATCTTCTCTAGTTCTCTATCAGAAGTGCGCCATGTCATCTCTCTCGTGCTATACATAAAGCGGTACAAGCACGGCATGTCTGCACGTGCGTACATAGTACTACATACAACTGCATGTACGATATCTATCCCCCCTTCCCTCAAAAAGAAAAAAAAGAAGAAAGAGAAAAAAGGAAAACAAAAACACTTGCATCCGTATCCTGCAGCTTGCAGAGGAATGTATGTACATGTGTTGGAGTAAAAGAGAGACGGGAAGTGTTGCAACTATTAGAAACAATCTGACTCAAACTTGAGGCAAAACACCATGAGTTTGAGTTACAATGCAAACTCGACCAATAAGGGGAAAAAATAAAGAAAACATCTAAATATTCACAAGGTAGTTAGAAGATTCTAAACAACGCCAATCTGGTAGCGATTGAAGCCACTCATTTGGTAATGCATGACCCGGCGACTCAGATGTCAGCTTCAGGTGCTTTCTCTGTAAGCTTGATCTGACGGCCAGCTCTGGTCTGTACGCCCTCGCGGAATACACTTGGACGAGATGTTGGCGGTGACAGTGACATACAGGCCGGTGTTGCAGGTGGTGCTGTCGTCTCAGGTGAAGCTGCAGGAGACAACGGCAATGTGAGCGCAGTTACCGGAGCTTCGGGCCTGGATGTTGCGCTGCTCGCTGACGGAAGGCTTGTTGGGTCGGACACTGGCCGTGCTGGAGCACACCCTGGCTCTGGCACATGCTCCCTCTCTGACTGTGCTGGAGGTTCACTCATGGGTGCTTTCTCCGCTGCTGCTGCTGCTGCTGGTGCTACAAACTAGGTGACATGCTGACGGTTCCGGAGCAGTATGCGTGACCCATCAGTGACCCCAACCTGACGACCATACTGCTCTACTACCTTCCATTCTTTTCGAGGGTCGCTATACCCATCATGGAGCACTACTCGCGTACCTGATGGCAAATGGGATAACTTGCGGACACCTCGGCGCGAGTCATGACCTTCAACCATTGCTGCTTTCGCCTTGATCTGATCAGATGGGTTGACTATCTGTGGGGGGATGGATGCTGGAACCCGTGTCCGAATGACTCTGCTGAACAACGCTTCGCTCGGCGATGTACCTAGCATCCGGTGCCGCGAATTGCGAATGTCGAACAAGACTTGAGTGATGCGGCGGTGTAGCGGTAGATGAGGTCTCAGACTGGCAACTCGTTCTTTCACCAGACGATGTAGTCGCTCCACCATACCGTTAGAGCGGGCATACCGGGGGCTATAGACTTGCAATGCTCAACACCCAACTGAGCGAGAAACTTGGACATCTCCGTGGATGCAAACTGTGGGCCCCAATCCGAGACGAGTGTTGAAGGCAGACCAAACCGTGCGAACAACTCCATAGCTTGTCGATCACACCCGTTGTCGTAGTATTGGTCAGTGGTAGAAGCTCTGGCAAGCGGGAACCATAATCAATAGCAGACAGGAACGTGGCTCCCTCAATGGTAACAAGATTAATGACCAGTTTCTGCCAGACACCTTATATCTCTGTAGGGAGGAGCTGTTGCGCTGGATTGGAGCGTTTACGCCAGCATTCATAGCATTTCTCTGCAAACAGATTGGCATCCTTCATGAGACCTGGCCACCAAACCCGTTCGCGAAGGGTAACCCGGAATGCATCGATGCCTGGATGACCTTCATGTGCTAGTCGCAGCACCGCTGGGCGGAGCTCTTCTGGAATGACGTAGCGATTGTCTAGCATGACAATCCCGTCAATGACTGTCAGCTGATGGCGTAGTAGGAAGTAAGGCTCTTCCGTTTGGATGCACCCTGACCAAACTGATGTGCCCACTCTTTATCGGACGCTGCTCAGTGTCGGTTCAGAGTCCGTGGCCTGGCGAATATCCTTGGAACGAACCGGACAAGCCTCAATAATGAGACTAACGAATTCCGCCATTGAACGTGCCTCTGCAGGTGAAGCTGTACGATCAGGTAGAGGAGCTCGAGAGAGGGTGTCAGCACAAACCATCTGCTGACCAGGGACGAACACCAAGCTGTAGCGACAGGGCATCAATGCGAACAGCCATCTCTGAAGCCTCGGTGGCACTTCGTCGAACGGCTTCTGGACGATAGAAATAAGCGGCTTGTGATCCGTAAACACTTGCACTTCTCGGCCTAGTACATACTGCCGAAAGCGAGTCAGGCCGAATACCACTCCCAGCATCTCTCGTTCCAGCTGAGAATAGCGTGACTCAACATCTGAAAGAGAGCGACTGGCACATGTCACTGGTACCCAACAGCCACTGGTATTCTTCTGCCACAGGACTTTATTATTATTATTATTATTATTATTATACGAAGTCTGAGGAAAATGTTGAACCGCCTCTGCTGGGATGACGACTACACCATAGCTCAGTGGTTAGAGCATCGCTGGCTACAAGCGAGGGTCCCTGGTTCGAGTCCTGGTGGTGACAGTCAATTTTTTCTTCAGACTTTTCCCGTTTGTCTCTTTCCCTCAAACCAGTTAATATTATTATTATTATTATTATTTTAATATTGCAATGAATTGTCACACTGCACTTGCTGAATTTCCTATCATTTCTCACCTCACCTATAGTTTATTACCTGTGCAAATTGTTCCTAGGTTTGTGCTATTTTTCTTACTATGCTTGTATCCTCGCTGTTCCACTGCAAGTGTATAAATCCTATTGTAGTTTCATCATTCTCTTTAGTCACGAATTCCATTGATAATTGTGACAAGAAAACGTTCTGGAATACATGATTCGTCCCCATGGTTGTGATATGAGTGCGCATTTAGTTATATTCATTGCATTATTAAGATTATTGTCTCCACGTCGCATTATTATTATTTATTCTTCTTTTACTAGGGAATTCCCAACAGGCGTCAGCGCCTTTTTCGCAACTGCTCCCAAACCGTCTGGCGATGCATCACAGTTGATAGCAGTAGGGACGTCCAATGCTGGTTGAAAGAATGCCAACGCTTGCAAAGCTGACGCTATACCAGCCTTTGCTTAGGTGAATGCCTGCAGGACTTCATCATCCACACTGAAGGGATCACGCTTTGCTAGCCTGCGCTGAGAAGCCGTGATCTGGGCCAAGTTCGGAATGAACTTTCCAAGGTACGTAGCCATCCCCAGGAACCGTCGCACATCAGAGATAGATTCCGGAGGGGCCAGCTCCTGGATGGCTTGTAACTTGTCATCATCTGGGGACAAGCCGGTCGCACTTAGCCAATGTCCCAGATACTTCACACGATCCTGGTTCAGTCGGCACTTGGTCCAGTTGAGTTGGAGGTTAGCTGCTCGCAGTCGCTGCTTGACTGCTTCTAGCCATGTATCGTGTTCTGCTTGATTGGTGCCAAACACTAGGATGTCGTCGATGTAGACGATGACTCCTGGCAGGACTTCCAGAATGTCGGACACCACTCGCTGGAAAATCTCAGGCGCACATGCAATACCGAAAGGTAAACGCTTGAAACGGAACAGGCCACAGTGCGATGAGAAAGTCGTTAGAGGCCTTGCTTCTTCTGACAAGAGTAGCTGATGGAATCCAGATTCCGCATCCAGAACTGAGAGGACCCCTGCGCCATCAAGCTGAGCTGTGATCTCGTCAACGGTTGGAAGAACGTTGCGCTCACGTGTAACTCTCTTATTCAGTTCTCTGTAGTCCACGCATAGTCGCAATGCTCCATTCGGTTTGCGGACTGGAACAAGTGGTGACACCCACGACGTGGCTTCCTTGACGGGTTCAATGATATCCAACTTGGTCAGCCGTTTCAGCTCGGTCTCGATGTCAGCCCGGATACTGAAAGCTGGGCGTCGTGGTGGCTGGGCTAGAGGCTTTGAACCGTCTTCCAGAGAGATTTTGATGGGTGACACGTTCACCACGTTTGCTTGTGACAGGAGGTTCAGCTCCTTGATGACATCCTGTCACAAGAGAACGGAGTGCTGACTGGCTGCTACCATGAAACAACTGCACTTCACGTTCTTGCCACCATGTGAAATGTGGACGTCAGCCGTGCCCAAAGTCTCTACGACACCGCCATTGTACGCTTTCAGCAAGCGGTCACTCTTGCACGTGGGCTTGATCACATCATCAGTGAGGATCGTCCGAGTTGCACCTGTGTCTAACAGTCCAGTGCACAGCTCACCATTGACTTTGAGTGTAGTCAGGAATGTCTTGTCGCCTGCGAGTGCCGAGCTACTGACGGCGAAAGCGGAGTCATACATGCGACTTGCATGCTCATACTCATCAGGCTCATCCTCTACTGGCCGGGCTCTTTCTTCGTGTCTTTCCACTTTGTTTGACATTCAGACCGCTGCAAAATGCCCTCGCTTGCCACACTTGTTGCAGGTGACGTTGGCCGCAGGACAGTGACGCATGCCTGGGTTGTGACTACGTCCGCAGTATTTGCACTTCTTTCCCTCTGATTCAGAACCAGCTGCAGAGACAGCTTGCACACGCTGGATGGGCACGGGGAACACAGGCGGTGCATCACTAGCTCTGGTACTATCGTACAGTTTACTGTCAGTAATCGAAGCTTCCAACGCCACTGACTTGGTGACGGCGTCGTTCAGGGTCAGCTTCGACTGTTTCAGCAGCTCCTTTCGAAGCTCAACAGAACGCAGGCCCACGATCAGCTGGTCTCGAATTTGACAGTTGACAACGGTATCCACAGAAGTGGAGCTGAATTCGCAAACATCTGCCTTTTCTCTCAGCCGCCCAACGAACGAAGTCACCGACTCGCCCTCCATTTGGCGGAGTTGGCGGAATTTGTGACGTTCAGACGTGACATTTGTTGACGGTCGAAAAGTGTGCCAACAATGCATCCGTCAAGGCTTGGTACTCATCTCCAGGTGAGCCATCTTATGTCTGCTGCACCGTGACAACCAGACCTTTCACAAAGTGCCTCACTGGTAATCCAGCCAGATTCAAGAACAAGCGTTTCTTGTCAGCTGCTGCCGTCACTTCACTGATTGAAAGGAAATCATTTATGTCCTCTAGCCAGAGTTCAAAATCAACACCGACGTTGCTCGCAGCATAGTCAGGAATAAATTCCTTGGGCATCCTGCCCTTTGTCATTTTTGTTCACTGCGCCAATGTAGACATCTATTCAGTCACTCACAAGACAGCCATTGTGCTAAACAGATCTTCTTTAGTTCTCTATCAGAAGTGCGCCATGTCATCTCTCTCGTGCTATACATAAAGCGGTACAAGCACGTGCATGCCTGCACGTGCGTACATAGTACTACATACAACTGCTGGTACGATATCTACACCGCCCACATTCAGGAGTCTTGACTGTGTACTTTGCCCCCCCCCCCCCCCCAATACACTCACGTTTATAAGTTGTCACAGTGTGCTTTTGCCCCCCCCCCCACATTTAGTACGAGCTCGTAGTCTTGACTTTAAAAGTCCCCCCCCCTCCCTTCTTCATAAGTCTTGATAGTGTATTTTTGCCCCCCCCCCCCCACCCCATCCCCCCCCCCACCCACACCACCCCAAAAAGTACAGTCAAGATTCAGAAACGAGGTGGGGGGGGGGGGGGTGGGGCAAAGTACACAGTCAAGACTCCAAAACCTGGGTGGGCGGGGGTCAACAATGCACAATCAAGTCTCCTAAATGGTGGGGGTGGGGGCAGAAGTAAATGTACACCGTGAAGACTAAACGTGGGAGAGGGCAAATGTACACAGTCAAGATCTCTACATGATTGTGTGTGCGTGTATATGTGTGTGGGGTGTGTACAGTTGGAGTGGTTGAGGACCAGGGGCGTCACAGGGTTGGTGGGAGTGGTACGACGGGGGGTCGGGGGTGTCCCCCGGAGAAAAAAATAAGGATTTTTCGGCTAACAGGCCACGTTTTAGCACTCTACAGCCGCAAAGGAGGGTTCCCCTAGCACTTATTAGACAACCCCACTCCAGCTCCAAAAACATACTTCTCATGGATTTTTGGTATTTTCTGTACATCGTAGGTAGCCAAGCAAGGCAAATGGAACCCATTCAATGATTCAGGGCCATTGCCCTCGAAAAATCGAAAAATCCGAAGTACAAGCGTGCTGCGCGTTCTAGCGCCAGCGGCTATGCAAAAACGTATGTCGTGTCCTGCAAAAGTCTGCCGCGTCGCGCACACTATGTACACGTCCGGCCTGGACAGTCGCGAAGTAATTATTTTAGTTGTTTTTAGAGAGAGAAGAAGGTCCTTTGTTTTTGTTCGGTGGGATTGAAAGATCTGCCAGTGGACCGGAGAGCTACAACAATGGAAGCAGAAGAAAGCGCTTGCGGAATCTTCTCTGTCTTCGTGGCAACAGGACTTTAGTTTGCGAGAGACTTTCGTCCTGTCGTCGCGGACGAAATTCTTGTTGCTGCTACCAGAAAACTCGGGGAACGAAACGATCGTAAATCGTTATAATATAGGTGAAGCGGGTCGTGTCGGTGAATAGCTGCAGAATATTCTGCCGCCGTGGAGCAGCAGTCCAAACACTTTTCAGCTTCGGAGAATGAAGCGCTTCCCTTTTCCGTTGACAAGCGCTGCGTTCGAGGGTGTAATGCATTTTCGAATCCGCTTGCAGTAGATCGTCAGGAGCCAAAGGTACTAGGTAGGTGTCGTTGTGGAAAGAATATAATTATTATGTTGTAGCTGACAAGTGACATACATGTAGTGTCTCTTGACGTACTGATCGCCATTGTAACATGGTAGATCTTGGAAAATTTTAGTTCTGGACCCAGTGATCGCCGCCAGCTCAGCTCTGTTTCCGTCAAGTTTGCAGTGAATGCGTCCGTGAGGAATCCATCGTCTGGTTGTCTCTAACCGTGACTCCAACCGCCTATCGTAATGGATAGCCGCCTGGAGTCTTGGGCAATAGCTAGCTACTAGTGCTAGGCATCAAGTCTGTATGCTCCTTGCAATGAAAGTAACACTACTAACAGTTGCGATGTTTTGTACAAGTCCGAAGATCCTTGAATTTTTTTATTGCTTTTTCGGATGAATTGGGTGGACCATCCTGGACGAAAAGTGGTACGACTGTTGTAGTACGTTATTTTGTGTACGTCGTGTGTACGTCATGTTGGTGCATGCGCGTGTTGCTGTGGTATGAAAAGTGTCTTCGTCTTGAGTTCATCATGTCTTCGTCTTGAGTTCGTCATGTCTAGTTGTGTTTCGTCGTCGTGTCAATAAACAGTCTTCTAAATGTAGTTATCGTCGTCCCTTTGTATAAGTGTGGAGATGGCACGGGACTGGGAGCAGGTAGAGAAAAGCGAGTTACAACATTGGTGGCAGCGGTGGGATTCGAACCCACGCCTCCGGAGAGACTGGAAATTAATAATACCTCTGCCTGCAGTGTTTCGTCGTCGTGTCAATAAACAGTCTTCTAAATGTAGTTATCGTCGTCCCCTTTGTACAAGTGTGGAGATGGCACGGGACTGGGAGCAGGTACAACATTGGTGGCAGCGGTGATAGAAATTTGTAAACGTCAACTTCTGGATTCGTCCTGCGTGGCCTTCTCTCCCAGTTTCCGATGTCATCTCCAGTCGTCCTATCGTCACAGTTTTGTCCGTCTTGAAGAAGTTCGTCCGTCGTCCTCGTCCTTCATCATTCGTCTCTCCCGTCTCTTGGCAGTCGTCGTCACTGGTGGTCCCGGACACGACGTAAAACTGTGCCCAGAAGAAAAACTGAAACAGAAAAAAAGAAGGATGGAAGGTGAAGGCTGCAGTGTGAGGATGTGGACGCTGAGCAGCGCTTTGAGATGGCGGACGACATGGCAGACGGCGCGAGGAGTTTCGTTGGTGAGAGGGTACGTGTGTTGTTGTGAACGTGATGAGTATGTGAGTTGTGTATTTTCTGTTCTCCCAACATTTTGTTCTTTATTATTTGCTCTCCTCGAGGGTAAAGAGGCGCCCGCACAGCGCGTGTGTTCTGTTTGTTTTTTTATTTGCTCTTCTATGAGGATAACTAGAGGCCCCCACAGAGCCAGTGGATTTTGTTCTTTTTGTTATTCCTATGATTTGTGCTCTCACATTTTAGAATTTTTGCGTGATCGTAAGGTGGTGTGTTGAGTGAAATAGTTTAGAGTTTTTGAGGTTATCAGTTCCTACACGTGTGACAGCGATCGTGGCTGGTGTTCTGGGTGGGCGCACAGAGTTTTTGTAATCTGCAGTGCAGGCAGAGGTATTTTATTTCTGGGTGTGACGGGTGTAGTATGATTGAGTGATTTGTGTGATCTTTTCCTCTTTTTCCTCTGTTTTATTATTAGAATCGAGGACGATTCTACTCTTGGGAGGGAGTTATGTTGTAGTACGTTATTTTGTGTACGTCGTGTGTACGTCATGTTGGTGCATGCGCGTGTTGCTGTGGTGTAAAAAGCAGTCTTCGTCTCGAGTTCATGATGTCTTCGTCTTGAGAGTTCAAGCTGTCTTCGTCTTGAATTTGTCATGTCTAGTTGTGTTTCTTCGTCGTGTCAATAAACAGTCTTCTAAATGTAGTTATCGTCGTCCCTTTGTATAAGTGTGGAGATGGCACGGGACTGGGAGCAGGTGGAGAAAAGCGAGTTACAACACATGCAGCCACATCTCCTTCTGCAAGTCACACACTGGGACACCACGCGAGACAAGATCTGCAGGGTTGCTAACTCCTGGACAGTGACGCCATTCTACTTGCAGCTTCTGCGAAACTTCTTGCACTGCAGCCACTCGATTAGCAACATACGTCTTCCAGTGATACGACGGCCTTGAGATCCAGTGCCATGTGGTTAGGCTGTCTGTCCACCCCACAATCCTTTCAATTGGCACTCTCAATTCAGTGACGACAAAGGACAACATCTTCACGCCAAGACACACAGCCGACAATTCCAGACGCGCAAGAGTGGGACGTACAACAGGTGCAACCTTCGCCTTCGCACACAACAAAGAAGACGTCAAACCGGACTCAACATAGAAACAACAGCCATAGCCCTTCTCGGATGCATCTGAGAATACATGCAACGTGACTGGAGCATCCGGAGTACACCCGATCCATCTGGGGATTTTAACGGAAGAAAGCGCTGCGAGCTCTCCCCACCATGAAGCACATCGGACAGCCAAATCAATAGGGAATGGGTCATCCCAACCACCGCTGAGCTTCCAACTCTCTTGCAACATCATCTTGCCTGGCACAACTGCGGGTGACGCCCAACCTAGCGGATCGAACACAGCGGCAACACAACGCAACAAAGCACGACGAGACCAACCAGACACTTCCTTGGGACACTCAACATCACCGAGCGCAGCCACCGAAATACAATCTGACTCGGTGTTCCACACAATACCCAGTGCCTTGGAACCAGCCTCGGGGTCTGAGGTCATCGTGTTCCCTCGCCACTTCCGCAACTCCATGCCTGCTCCCTGCAAAACATTAACGCTATACGCCTGCAGCTTTTCAGCATCCCCACAGCATGGCGTTCGCGTTTTCAGAATCCGGACAGGTTTGCGAGGTTTTAATTTTGCGATTGCAGAATGGCATTCTTGCTAAACCTGTGGCATTCTTGCTAAACCTTTCATGGATCTCCTTTTCGCGCTGTCTAAATTTCGCGATTTCCACGCGGTCGCGAGTTTCGCAGAAATTAGACCATCGCAATAATTTCACCATTTACAGTAGATGGGACTTTGCTCTGGGCATGGAAATTCTGTCGTTATTCACGAATTGTCGTTATATCCGCTGTCGTTAGTAGCGAAGTTGACTGTAATGTGTTTCGCTCTTCGGCGCTCCGTTAATCCACGTCGCGCTATATCAAACGACATACCACTGGAAAGCTGATTTTTTTCTTATGCTCAGATTTCTTATAAACTATCATTTGACATAGGGGTGAGAGTTGGCACTGAGATCCCGAGTTCGAGTACTCTGATTTTCTCCGATCGAATATTTGAGTATTCGAGTATCTTTCATCTCCTAAAAATTGCACTCCAAGGGCTTAAAACTTGAATCACATGATACAACCCTGATTAAACCAAGTAGAAGTCATTTTTCTCAGGGATATTAGTTGGTGGATCATTTGGCCTCTCTCTACTTGTGAACAAATGTTCACCACACACTCTGCACATCAATATCTGCCGACTGCTGCTCTGAAACTGCAGATCTCTGTGGTAAATGCCCGTACCATCTATGATCAAGTACTCTGATTTATTCCGAGTGCAGTTATTTTAGAAAAACCGAGCGAGTACTCGAGTCAGGAATGAATTTATCCCGTATCGCATCGCAGTTTGCAATTCAAAATCGATCGAGTGCGACTCAAAAATCACAGCGACTCGCAGGAAACTGCGATGCACAAACGGCACTGCATACTAGCTTGCGCAGTCAGTAAAAGTGATGCTGTGACTATGTCGTACACTCACTACACCTGTACAGTGCACAGACCCCGCTTTTTTCTCGGGAAGGTGTGATTTCTAGTACATGTACCTGTGAACTGTGGCTGGCTCCGCGTGCACATACTGACTGTACTGGTGTCCTACTTGAACTACACGTACCACTTTGCACGGCTTTCATTCAGTAAGTTCAGTAAGTTCATGGACTTACTATCATCCCGCATCCCGGCGGAGGTCTTGTTTTTTCTTCTTTCTGGTTCACTTACCTCTTTTCGTGATAGCTTTCTGCTTGTAGACAGTCGGTCTTTCTGGTGGTGAGGAAATTCTGGAATCACGTTCGTCCTTCTCTCTGACAATTGTCCAAGCTGTAGTTTTTGTCTAGTCTGGTTCTGCCTCCAACATGTCTGTACGACAGAGTACCTTTGAGAAGTGGGTGGCAGAGGTCGATGTCGAGAAGAAATGGCTTCGTTCTGAGAAAGCAACAGGTGCAGCGGTGATGCTAATTTTATGTGAAATAACGGTCCTGGATGGACTTTTTCGTGGAAGAAAAAGTGCTAATCAGAAATCAAGGACTGCTACGCATTTTGACGTTTGCGTCGCGAAAACTGCTATGCAAAAAAATGACAGTAAATTCATCCCTGCGAGTATTCGGTATAATTGTTTGAGCCGTAATTAGACGCCAGAGTTACGATACTTTCAACACTAGTCTATTATTAGGCACTGTAGAAATGTATGCACTGTCGGGACGAGTAGATGCACACCAAATATGGACAGGAGTGGAATGAACATTTTGCTTGACAAACTTCACCATACCATGGTGTCAGAGAATGGTGTGTGGTGAGTGAGATGTTGGCTGCAGATGATCATGCAACCGATTCTGGCTTTTATGAGTCATACACAGGTCCTGAGTAATTTCAAGTTAGTTCAACGCAATGCACGGATGCACACACACGCACACATGCGCACACACACACACACACACACACACACACACACACATACACACACGCATGCGGAAACACGCGTATGCACGCCCTCCTCCCTCCCTCTTCCCTCCCCTGCACACACACATATATACACACAGTCACATACACAGACACACAGACACACATCCAGACATACACACACACACATACAAACACACACACACACACATACACACACACACACACACACATACACATACACATACACACACATACACACACACACAGACATACAAACACACACACACACATACAGACATACATGCACACATACACACACACACACACACACACACATCCCCCCCCCCCACACACACACACACATCCCCCCCCCCCCCCACACACACACACACACACACACACACACACATCCCCCCCCCCCCCCCACACACACACACACACACACACACACATCCCCCCCCCCCCACACACACACACACACACACACACACACATCCCCCCCCCCCCCACACACACACACACACACACACACACACACACACACATCCCCCCCCCCCCCCACACACACACACACACACACACACACACACACATCCCCCCCCCCCACACACACACACACACACACACACACACACACACATCCCCCCCCCCCCCACACACACACACACACACACACACACACACACACACACACATCCCCCCCCCCCCCACACTACTACTACTATAGCATGACTGCCCATTGGGCAATGTCACCCCCGGAGGGGGCCAGAGTTTGGAGTGCACCGTCATTGGCAGGACTTCTGGTGCCTCGTCAAATCTTGCTGTCGTCGGAAACGTTTCGGGCAATGCATGCAGATCAGCGGCAGTGATTCCCTATCGGCTGCAGCAAGACGTTTTCCACGGTTGCAGTTATGGCGGTTAAAACCAGCCCGGGACTTGAAGCAGCGATTGCAGCGTTGACAATGCTGGAAGCAGCAACTAGCGAGAGACGCCGTCAATGCCGTATCTGCATGTTCAGGGAGTGCAGGCTGGCAGCGATGAACTGCAAGCCCACCCTTACTACGGAACCATCGGCAGCAACTGACGCACTGTGCTGAACCACGCTGTTGGTGGACGGGAAGTTGGCGCTCAGCCAAACACTTGTGCCGTGCCTTGTCTTGAGGACGAGAGAAAGCCCGGTTGCAAGATGAGCAGAGTACGGATTTCTCTACTGCCCGAGGAGGCTGAAAAACCAGAACCTGCTCTCGCCAAGCTGACCGGTCTTGTGCGCAATCAAACCAGTTTGGAATGGACTTCGTGTCAGTAGCCACAACGTCTCTCCACCTACGCCTGGGACCGCAGAAGGGGCGCGCAGCCAACAAACGACCAAACAACAGCTGCAATGGGACACGGTCCTCCGACATCCGAGCCACATGACCAAGCCACTCTAAACGACGATGGCGCATCTTAACAGAGAGTGGCACTGGGTCACCCCAGTGACGACGTAACACACACACACACACACACACACACACACACACACACACACACACACACACACACACACACACACACACACACACACACACACACACACACACACACATCCCCCCCCCCCCCACACACACACACACACACACTCACACTCATAGCAGTAGCAACATGCATAAAACATGCTGAGGATTATTACCGATTTGCCAATATCAATAATCCCGGAATCAACAGAGCGTGCTGAAGCAAGAGTGAACGGTAAGCTATCGGCGCCTTTCACATGTCATTCTGAAACAGAAGTGGCAAAAGCAGAACACACAAAGAAATGAAGTGTGTGAGTGGAGTATGTGAATCAGTGATTAAAGGGGAAGTATACCCTAAAATCAAATTTTCACCAGTTGTAGTCTTCTGGGTGCTGAGTGGAATGGTCTTGGTCCGAGGAAGCTGCGACGCTCCCTTCCTACTTGAATCCCAATCGAACTCGCGCACTTCCACCGAAACTGGGTGACTGCGCCCTACTAGATGGGGATTTGTATGCAAAATGTCACTAAAAGCGCCATTTCGTTCTTATAAAAGCACGGATGACCGCGATTGGCCCATATGTTGTAGTCTTTTGGACGCTGAGTCGACTGGTTTTGGTCCGAAAAGGCTGCGATGCAGCGTTCCTCCTTTATTCCCAATCGAACATGGTTGAACAAGCGGTCACGTGCTCCTGGGTGCCCAAATCACCTGGTCACCACGCCAGCAGGCGACAAATTTCACACCAAGGTTCGACTCGAGTTCAACTCGAGTGACAGGAGTGCACCCAAAAAAGGTCAAACAGGCTAGTAAGTTGTACCCTGCAGGCACGGTGACCAGGTGACTGGTGTACGCAGGAGCACGTGACCGCTTGTTCAACCATGTTCGATTGGGAATAAAGGAGGAACGCTACATCGCAGCCTTTGCGGACCAAAACCAGTCGACTCAGCGTCCAAAAGACTACAACATATGGGCCAATCGCGGTCATCCGTGCTTTTATAAGAACGAAATGGCGCTTTTAGTGACATTTTGCATACAAATCCCCATCTATTAGGGCGCAGTCACCCAGTTTCGGTGGAAGTGCGCGAGTTCGATTGGGATTCAAGTAGGAAGGGAGCGTCTCAGCTTCCTCGGACCAAGACCATTCGACTCAGCACCCCGAAGACTACAACTGGTGAAATTTTGATTTTAGGGTATACTTCCCCTTTAACAGCATCTAGGGAGATGGCACACGACTATTGTTTCTCATGGGAAATTCCCTTCAGTGTCCTAGACTCTCAGAGATCCATCAGCTTCCTATACATTCACACACTTGCCTCCTCAAGACAACAGCAATGGGCTGAACTAAAACTGTTTCACGACTAAAATATACTAGCACAGAACAGGACAATATTTGAATAGTATCAAGAGTATGGATATTTATGTCGGGGTTATGTATTCTTGACAGTACACGTATTTTCACATCAGATTGTAGGTCTGGTTTAGAACCAACTGAGGGACGTGAGTCGTTCCTTTTTCTCAGAAAGTGTCGGTTGGGTACGGTTTTCTTGATTTGAAAAGTACAATTATGGCCAGTGCACATGATACCAAGCTCCAAGCAAGGTATAGTCATTATCCCCCCCCCCCCCCCCCCCCCCCGGCAAAGCCAGCAGGTGACTGTTACAGTGCCACTGAAGACAACAACTGTGCACCCAGGAGAAACGAATGTCCTCCCTGGCCGGGAATTGAACCCGGGCATTCCGCGAGACATGTGGTAAGCGGGTAGACCGCACGGAGCATGGAGAGCACGTACAACCCCTTAACATGTCGACCTATGTCCAACATGCACATAATGACCATGAATGACATGCAAAAGAAGACATTCAAGATTGTGTGTGTGGAGGGGGAAAGTAGACAGCCAAGAATTCCTTTTTTAGGATTCTTGACTGTGTCCTCCACCCCCCCCCCCCTCCCCCACCTTATGATGTCTCGAGTGTGTACTTTTTTCCGCAAGCACATTACGGAGTCTTGACTGTGAAGTCCCCCCCCCCCCCCCAATACACTCACGTTTATAAGTTGTCACTGTGTGCTTTTGCCCCCCCCCCCCACGTTTAGTAGACTTGACTTTAAAAGTCCCCCCCCCACATTAAGTCTTGACAGTGTATTTTTGCCCCTCCCCCCCCCCCCCCTCCACGCCACCCCCTGCCCCCGAAAAAAGTACAGTCAAGATTCAAAAACGAGGTGGGGGGGGGGGGGGGCAAAGTACACAGTCAAGACTCCAAGACCTGGGTGGGGGGGGGGGGGGAGGGCAACAATGCGCAATCAAGTCTCCTAAATGTTGGGGGGGGGGGGCAGAAGTAAATGTACACCATGAAGACTAAACGTGGGAGAGGACAAATGTACACAGCCAAGACCTCTACATGATTGTGTGTGCGTGTGGTGCGGGCGGGGGGGGGGGGGGGGGGCTACATACATGCAGTCAAGTCTCCTAAATGTTGGGGGGGGGGGGGCAAAAGTACACCGTGAAGACTAAAACGTGGGGGGGGGCAAATGTACACAGTCAATACCTCTCTACATGATTGTGTGTGCGTGTGCGTGTGTGTGGGGGGGGGGGGGGGGGACAAAGAGAATATGCACATCAAGCACTGTCTATAAAAAAATTGTTCTCAAGTACATGTACATGTAGAGTGATTTTTGACAGCACATCGAAAAATTGTCTTTTTTATGTACGGAAAGACGAGGCTTTTTAGCCTGCGCTTGCAAAACCATATCAACGGTGTTTTGATCAGTGAGTCGTAAAGTACTAAGATGTTTTCCGATTCCCAGGTTTGGATCCTATCAACATTATGTACACCGCACAGTGCCTACCTAGTGTAACGTTATATATATGTTATGTCAAGTCATGTCCTGTTTACAGCAGTCTGCAGTGTAGATTTATGTTTTGTAAGATCTGGCACATTATGTGAATGCCACATCAACCAGTCAACCTTCAACCATGTTCCCTTGTGCACATTGCTCTCTAGTGATCTTCTCCGGAATCACTCCTTACACTGAGACTGACAGGTGACGGAGAAACGTTCTGCCGTCTGACCACCGTTTAATTTGATGATCTCCTTCTTTCAGTACTGGCTGTACTCTCTATCCTAGCAGTGGATATTGCTCAGACTTTCAGCTGGTAATGTAGTGATGGACATGAATGTCCTAGCAGTGGATATTGCTCAGACTTTCAGCTGGTAATGTAGTGATGGACATGAATGTCCAAGCAGTGGATATTGCTCAGACTTTCAGCTGGTAATGTAGTGATGGACATGAATGTCCTAGCAGTGGATATTGCTCAGACTTTCAGCTGGTAATGTAGTGCATGGGCGTCGGAACCGGTGCGGCAGGTGCGGCCAAAGCCGCACCAATAAATTTCGAATTTTTTTGTATTTCAACCTTGTTGGTGGCTTGTCAACTCATCGACAATGCGGTGTATCATCAGCATGCATATTCTTTTTATTATTCTAAAAGGCTTTTAGGCCCAATTTTCAAAAAAATTCTCGGTGGAGGACCCCGGACCCCCCCCCCCCCTCTCACACTTTGGCCGCACCAATGTTAAACTCCTTCCGGCGCCCCTGTAGTGATGGACATGAATATCCTAGCAGTGGATATTGCTCAGACTTTCAGCTGGTAATGTAGTGATGGACATGAATGCTGGGCTTTACCGCTGGCAATACTGTGTGGTGACTTGGAAGAAATGTAGGCGCTGTCTTTTCGTTAAGTGCTCTATTTCAGGAATATACGCCGCACTTTGAACCTTCAAAATTCACCCAAAAAAAGGGGGTGCGGCTTACACTCACAAGATCAAGTCCACAGTGATAGAAAGGGATGATGTGAAGATGTCTGTATTTCGTGTTAAAAAAACGGGGCATGCGGCTTATACCCCAGTGCCATTTGACCCAATTCGCGACCAGAAGCGATGACGTTTCTCTCTCCAGGAAAAGGTCTGCCAGACACGGCTGTCCCATGCATGCGACGCGCGATCATTCAATATGGCCGCCAATTTTTTTAATCTTTTTCATTTTTTACTCCACCTGGCCTAGTCGTATGTTTGCAATTTCGCTCGACTTCCATCTCAAACGGGCAAGGTCAACCGAAACCATGGGTGTTTGCCAGGTCATTCGATAGAGTTTAGAGCTTGGGTGGCCTTACCTTCGACTGTACCGCCGCTCGAGCTATCTTCTTGGGTTACCCACGCGCTACGCATGGTTTCTTTCTCGACGTGGGTGCAATTAGTTTTGGATCGTCGCTCGATTTCAAGGGCTCGCCAACCTCGTTAGCGAATTTTCTCCGCATCGCGGGCAATTTTCTAGTATACCTCGATGTCCTAGCTTTTCGATTTCGTGTCTTCCTAAGCTTGACGTGCATCACTGTAGCTTTTCGTGGCCATTTTAGAGACGTTATTTTGTTCAGAAACGGAGGCTCATGTTAGCATCCTTTCGTCGTGTTGTCGTATTGGAGGGGAGAAATTCGCGTCAAGGAGTGGACGGACGAAGTATCGTGTGGCAGATCATACTGAATCCATTTTGGCAGTGTTTCATCTCAATGTGGATGAAACCAAATACACCCTGAACATTTTTGCCACTTGCAAATTGGCCATGGAATGCACTGCTACTGCTAGGGGCCGAAAATTCTCTGGAGCTCCAGAGGTGGATGTACACCGCTCAAAGACTGGGAGCCACACAGTGGGACAAACTGTTTGAAATGCAAGCCTTCCAAGCCTGGGAGGAAGTCCAAAACACAAACGCAAGACAAACTTGCGGCATGGGAGAAAACGCGGGCCATCGCTCGCAAGCACGAACACATGCACGCGGCCACCACTGATAGCAGCATCACCAACTAAACATCACCCCACCACACCAGTACCTGATCACTGGATAGTTTAGTCCGTTTGGTTTACGAATTCAAAAAAGGCAAATAACAAAACTAAAAACACGAGAGTCGCATCGACCAAATCTGATGAGCAGCAGCAGCAGCACGTCGTCGTCACACGCGCATACCAAGCTTAGTACTACTTTAAGTAGTAGTATAGTATTTATTCATATTTCTCTAGGCCGGCTTAGTGGGTAAATCTCTGCATACAGAACAGTTCAGATAGGAATGCAATAACACACGCACAATGTCCACTATGTCACAGTGTGGTAGGGAGAGAAGTGTTTGCAGCTTGCTGGTAGACGTTAGCCGTGCATGCATTGGCAAATGGCTAGAACAGACGGCCCGCTGTCCTTCAGCTTGCTGGTAGACGTTCAGCCGTGCATGCATTGGCAAATGGCTAGAACAGATGGCCCGCTGCCCTTAATTGTAAGGCACACACGCAAGCGTCAGAGCTACAGCAGCCAAACAGCATAGTTTATGGATTCATGAAAGACTGCACCATACACTGCGCCAGCTCTGGTAGGGTGCCCTATTCGAGCATCGTCACTGGTCGGTGACGCTTTGCAGGCCTCACCATCAAAGATGCGAGGTGATGCTGCTGATCGACTTGCTGGCATGATAGTCACAAGCATAACTAACGAAGGATGGCTGGAAGTCAAAACCAGCTGTAGATGTAGATTCCAGGTATACCAAAGAATTGCTGACGCCAGCACTTTATCCGATGCCCCATCAGCGTCAACTGTACGCCGATGGTCACAGGACCGTGACAGCCTTTCGATCGGTCTACGGTCGGGAGACGGGGCTGCAGGCCCAAAGCAGCGGGTATATAGTGTTCGTCACCAGCTGAGCAAGAGAGCTTGCTGAGAAGTTTAGGTGTGCACTGTTCAGCAACCAGTCCCAATATAGGTTTGTCCATGAAGGCTGGTGATCTTCAGCTATCATACAACAAATTCCTACTCGCTGCGCATGTGCGCATATGGCTTGTGAAACAGCAGCAGAAACTGCACTGCCTTGACAAACGCACCAGTTACCATGATGGAGCAGATACACCCAGCCCTGGAAGCCAACACCAAATCTCCAACAGCTAGTACAAGTAGCTCTTCACTAAATCATGCCTAGTGCTTGCAGTAATATTTTCAGCAAGAGCGCTGCAGTTACTGCTGAGGAGATATATTGCGTCCTTGAAGTTGAAGGCGCTCATCAAAGATTTCTTGCCATCAATTCTTGGCGTTATGCAGGCACGAGGTGGTCTCCCGTGGCATTGGCCATATTACCCCGAGCTGCACTTGCTCAAGGAGCACGTTGTTTCGCTCATGGAAGTCCTTCGTGTTGGAGTTGGCTTGCTGAGAGAACAGAGCGCTGAATCCATCCACGTCCACAACTACGAATAATTTACAAAAACATTCCTACTGCAGATCAGCGCTTGAAAACGGCGATGCAAATCAGCGACGGTTGGGCTTCTCCATTCAAAAGGAGAGCCTTCCTAACAAAGCTCATGTGACACTACATAGTCTCTCAAGCACTCTAGTTCAGGTCTTCTTCTCTCCACTCCATCATTTTTCCATCTTCACTCGGTCGACGTGATGGTAGTAGCTATGGATTCATCCCGATCCTCGTCGCGGCTAAAATTTGTTCGGTGTTTGTCTAATTTCTCAAACTGACAGGGTTTACAAGAGAATTGTACCTAATTTTGTGCGATTAATGCAAATAAATCGGAATATGTCCGACTTCATAAATCCGTGCGGTAAACTGCATGAAAGGACGCCATGTCATTAGTTGGTGCACATGAAGTCACCGTGCAGAGTACGCAACACTACAGTCAGTTTGAAAAAGATTAGCAATCCTGGCGATCACCCGGGGAGTTTGCCGTCTTACCGTATGCGCGCTCGAGAGCTGGCTGGAAAAACTCACTGTGAACACGAAGAAATAATCCGCGCGAAAGCATGAAAAATGACAACTCACTCACGTCGGTACATGTACGTCTGGTTTACAACAAACGAGTTCTTGCTCGTATCAAGAGTAGTGGGGGTTATGTACTCTTGCTCGTATCGAGATGGAGTCAGAGAGGACATGTCGAAAGTGTGGTAAATGTTGACGAGCGGGATGGGTCCCAATTCGTTTCGTGCCCAATTTCTTCGAGCTGCGATGCAATTTACTCTCACGATATGACGAAAACGACATCGACACAGACTCATTCCCAACGCCATGACTTGGCAAAGCTATCCGTGTGACTTCGGCGACATTTTGAGAAAAGCAGACGCCTGTGAAAGCTGAAGATAGTTTGGGATTTGAGCTCACAACTTCATGGTCAGCAGGCAGCATTCATAACCACAAGACCAAAAAGGAAAGGATAAATCGTGGGTTTTGATAAAAATCAATACTGACATCCAGGGCAAATTGTAAACCATGGGGAAAGGCCGGAAACCTGGCCGAAATTCTAACTCCTTAACGGCTGGTCCAATTGTTCTGAAACCTTCACAGAACAATTTGCCGTGTCCTAACAAGCCATTCTATGTACTTTGTTGTCCAAATCTCCCTTATCTTCATACTTTTTAAGACCAAAACCTGATTGCTAATTTTTTTGAAATGGACTATAGGACAGCAACTAGGGAGTAGTATAGTTCTTTGTTGCCTTCTTCATCATCTACCTCAGCGTGGATGCCTGCACTTAAAGTGAGGGAGTGGGAAAGTACTCGACTACTCTCTTGTTGCAGTATCGTTTGCGAGATTTCCAGACCGTTCAGAATGTACAGTACATTGGCAAAGAAGAACACGATGAAAATTACCAAACGGCAACTAAACAACACCAGTAGTGGAACACCACAGCCATCACATACCAGACCAGAGCCATTACGCCTCCTCCATTGCCTTGGCAACGGCATGTGCAATCGATCGATACATCGTACGTTCCGCAAGAGCGACTGCAGTACTCAAGCTTTTCAACTCTGCAAAACGATGCAAACTTGCCATGTGTGACCGCGACCAAAGCAGGCTTCCTTTCAGCAGTTCTGTCGTCCTTGGGACTATTAGTACAAGTCGGCTGTTTTCTGTGACAGCTGACAAGCAGCAGAGGTGTGTCAACAGCGCGGAGAGTTCCTCTGCACTCAGTCTCAGGGACTCATTCAGCTCATTCATGATCACTTCAGATCAGCTGACTCTCAGGCAGGCCTGGATGGGTGCACAGGTGCAGTGCATCAAGCTCACCTTTTAACTAGATTTTTTCAAAAAAATTTGGACTTCTAACTTTTGGACATACCGTAAAATCCCGCCAGAGCGCCCCGTCTCTCCCATCCGCCCCTCCCTGACTTCTTGTCAGGGACGTGATTGATTGTATCCTCGTATGACTCTGTCGCAGTCTGTGATGCCGTACTGCACTGCATACGCGTGCTCGACCCCGTTGGAAATGTATGCAACAGTGCCCACCCTCCTGACCAGGGATCGCACAAACCCTGCGTTTTGTCGGGTCTGTTCGACTCCTGGCTCTTGACCTTTGGTCGGTATACAAGATGCATGAACAGTTTTCGTAGGGTGAGTACTTTTTCATGTAGCACTGAATGCGGCAAGTAGGACTCGCCCATCCGCCCCTCCCCACCTGAAGCGTCGAGGAGGTAGAGGCGCTCTGGCGGGATTTTACGGTACATGTATGTGGGTTGATCTTCGGGGATTTTTCAGGGATTTTTTAAGGAATTTTCTTATGGAATTAAAATAGAAGAAATCACAAGGAATTTTATGGAATATTCACAGCATGTGCCACACATTGCCCGTTTGACTTGCGATGTAAAATAATAGCAATACAAAAAAAGAGTATAATAGATGCAGACATGGCCAGACAACAACGAGTTCATGGATTTTAAGGGATTTTTATGTTATTCAAAATCGATTTTCGTGTTCCGCTCATCAGTGAATAGTATCGGAACTGAGGGTACTGTGTACAAAAAAGAACATGAAAACAGCATAATTAAAAGTGTGAACAAAAAAGGGAAGTGATGCAGCATTACATAACAGGTGTCAAACATAGTGCTAAAATATATAACTTAAAATCGATTTTGAATAACATAATAATCCTTTAAAATCCATGAACTCGTTGTTGTCTGGCCATGTCTGCATCTATTATACTCTTTACTGCACTAATAAAGTTGCTTTCTCCACGCCGACTCTTTAAATACAAAAAAAGCAATACATACTGATGGCACTTGGGTCTTTGTTGCTACCCATAACTATAGACCTTGATTTTTAAGTTTATCCTATTCCAATTTTAATTATGTAATACTCTTCCATTTTCACTTACCGTAAAGTTGTGGATAAAAGCCGGGCTTATAAGCACATAAGCCGCTTTCCGCATCAGGCTTTAATGCAAACCAGGCTTGTATGCAAACCATGCTTATATGCACCACTGATATTTTTGCCAGGCTTGTGTGCACATAGAAGCCAGGCTTCTACGCGTGACATGCGTAGATCTACTTCTGGCTACCAGTACGGCGGCAGTTTTACTATGCACTGTGCATAGCGCATGCACTCTTGACCTTCCTCGATCCGCACTTGCATAGAAGCCAGGCTTCTACGCGCGACATGTTTTTATGCATTTGACCCGTTTGATTTTCAGGCTTCTATCCGCGATGTGCTTGTCTGCAAACCCGGCTTTTATCCGCGACTTTACGGTATGTAATACTTTTCCAATTAAGCTTCTGACGTCTATTTCTCCAGAAAGCAAGCCTTAGCAAGAACGGGATATCGGGCCAAAAGTAGTGAATTGGGAAAACCATGAAAATCCAGGCCGTTTCACAAAATTTGCAACAGCACATTATGCGATTTTAACCCAGTTGAGATACCTTTTGGACTGGCCTTTTTCAAGTTTCCTTCCAAATTTCGTGGCACTAAAATCTCGAAAACTCACCAATTCCGGGGGGGGGGGAGGAGCTATTCACGGGTGGAGCCCATCAGTGCAATGCTACGCCAGAGCCATGACAACGATGACATTTGGATCAACTTGGATTCGATTATCGTATGGAACCATTTAGTGTTGAAAGGATCTCACCAGGCACTCGTTGGCTCGCTCGCCAGAAACTCGGCTCGTTTGTGCGTCGAGCTCGTTTGCACTAACGAGCACCGTATACTTTACAGCATGCACATAATAGTACAGTCAGTGCTTTTAGTGAATCGCCGTTTGAGCGAAAGTCATGCTTAGTCGGCACTGGAAGTTCAAAGCATCTGAATGTTAACTCGCTCCATAGCTCGCTCGTTAGTGGAACTGTTCGCTCGTTAGTTATAGATACGCTCGTTTCAACACAAGTACTACCAGTCACGTTTGGGTGGTTTTCCTTTACATCTTACTCACGCATCCACCACCGATAGTCACTGACCTGGTCTCTTCTGGTCAGGTACTCACTCCTGCTAGAGAAGAGGTCACGGTCTCTCCTGGTCAGGTACTCACTCCTGCTAGAGAAGAGGTCACGGTCTCTATCCTGGTCAGGTATGCACTCCTGCTAGAGAAGAGGTCACGGTCTCTCCTGGTCAGGTACTCACTCCTGCTAGAGAAGAGGTCACTGTCTCTACTGGTCAGGTACTCACTCCTGCTAGAGAAGAGGTCACTGTCTCTACTGGTCAGGTACTCACTCCTGCTAGAGAAGAGGTCACTGTCTCTACTGGTCAGGTACTCACTCCTGCTAGAGAAGAGGTCACTGTCTCTCCTGGTCAGGTACTCACTCCTGCTAGAGAAGAGGTCACTGTCTCTACTGGTCAGGTACTCACTCCTGCTAGAGAAGAGGTCACAGCTATGTGTACATGCTACATGAGGGGTACACCCACTACACCCTATACTATACCATAGGCAGAGTGGGTCCAAAAGTCAGTATTTGTCGTTAGATTTTGACTTCTGACATCATCAATTCCAAGCCGTACAGTACTGTGGGACGCCGAGGAGCGGAGTGTGTAAAGCTGTGTTCATAACTGGCGCGTGTACGCGTGAAACTACGCGTTTGTGCGTATTTTTGCTGGCTTTTGGGGCGCCATGCATACGGAAACGCGCCCAAATGGAACTTCCAACATGTTGGAATTTTCAGCGCGTATCAGGCGCGTATCAGCGTACATGCCAGTCACTTTGACTGGCGGGGTCAAAAAATTAGTACTCGAAGGTGTCGCACCCGCTAAATACGACTCGGATTGCTGTTTTTTGTGAAAAGCTGAGCGCGCGTTTGGGGGCGCATGAACCGCAAGCGTATCGCGTCCACTCGCCAGTTGTGAACACAGCTTAAGAACGACCAGGTTAGAATGTCACCAAGGACAGCATAGCAATGTATACACGCTGGCTCAACTGTGCATAGACTGTAGTACATGAAAATATGAACAGTCTAGTCTACCAGGCTGAACCACAGTTCTTCGGATTCCATAGGAGACTGCAGGACAATTCTTACAAAAGCTCAAAGTTTGACGCATTTATGGCCAAAAGCTAGAAGGCCATCTGAAGGGTTGCGCAACGCCCAGAATGTACTTGAGTGACTCGACTGGATTTTACTGAGAGTACAGTCAAATGTCACTTATCCGACCACTTCGGGAATCAGGCATGTTGGATAACTGAATATGTTGGATAACTGATATCATTTTTTATGTGCATATATGGCTGGATTTCACTGATCATTTATGTACACAATACTCAAGGTTTGGAGACTCCACTGTAGCCAGTACTTGAATCCATACATCCTGTACACACACCTTGTACACACTCTCTCTAACGGTCTCTAGGCTACACTGCAATTGATATACATGTAGGACTCAGTATAGAGTCCATGCACTATATGATGTCCAGCACCCTATATAGAGTCCATTGGTCCAAAATCCACTATACAGAGTCCAGGAGTCCACTCAGTTTTGATCAGCTTCATCCTGCCGCGCAATCCCCTATAAGGAGTACACTTTTTCTACAAGTCCCCTATTCACGGTCCAGGAGTCCAGTTTATCCAGTCACGCCGTCCTGTACTGCTGTGTGTTGTGCCCCGAAAGAGAACACATTTTTTAAAAAATTTCAGTTTTGCTTGCCTCGTGGCAGCGCATTCCTTTCTTCACTTCAGCCATGGCTGCCAATTCTGCTGTGCAGTTGCTGACAGTAATCTGTCTCGAGCTAACCAAGGAGGATAAGGAGACGTTCAAAATCAAATCTGGAAAGCGTCTTGTGGTTCTCTGAAGACGTTTCATCAGTGCGCGGGATGAAAGCAGAAATTGCAGAACGAGAAAAGTTCAGCACAGTTCAAATCTGACGAGTCAGGTACACTGACGCTCT
Organism: Sycon ciliatum; assembly: GCF_964019385.1. Taxonomy (NCBI): domain Eukaryota; kingdom Metazoa; phylum Porifera; class Calcarea; order Leucosolenida; family Sycettidae; genus Sycon; species Sycon ciliatum. The sequence continues at coordinate 30,254,959 of NC_088645.1, forward strand.
CTTTCGTTCGACGCCACAAGGATCCCCTGTTTGGCTGGCCATTGCTGCCAGTAAGACGTTTGAACGGTTTCATCAGAGCGAGGGATGAAAGCAGAAAGCGGAGAAAGAGAAAAGTTCAGCACAGTTGCAATCTGACGAGTCAGATACACTGACACTCTCTTTCGTTCGACGCCACAAGGATACCCCTGTTTGACTGGACAAGAGCTGCCTGTACCACCGTGTCAAAAGGCTGTCCAACTACATGGCAGGACGATGACTGAGGTAAGGAAGCTTTTACTCGTTTCGATTGGTCTGCTGTTCTGTCGTTATGCTTGAATTTTTTTTCCATTTTCAAGGAGCGTATCGCGTTTGTTTGATGTTGCTTGAATGAATGCCCTAAAAGTAATCAACCACTTCGTAATAGTCCTCAAGGACTGCAAGGACTTTGCATCAATCGTATATGATCGTCTAGCTATCATCAATTTTTATTTCATGAGAAATGTATTTTTATCCCTGTGATAATTATGTGAACTCCACGACACTCTTCCTGTTGTATGATGTCGAATACAATGGGATCCACAAACGCAGTGCCAGTGTACTAGTAGTAGTAGGACTAGGAGGATTGCTTGTATGCCAATGACAAGAAAAAGCTTCTCAAGCTAATACTCGTATTCCCTGAAGTAACCGTTTTGATGTCACGAACATGACATTGTGTCAGTGAAACTGCCTCGTGACAACAAATCATTGCATTTCCATCTTGGGGAAGACTGACTGACAGCAACGCTGTACAGATTGTTCAAATCATCTCATTTCAATTTAGTTGCAGTGAAGTGAAACACTGTGTACACTACATGTATGTTGGTGTGTCTGTGCGTTTTGAGTGTGCACAAACGATCTTATTCCTCGTATTACTAATAGATTATTGTACCCACCATCACCTGTTCACAGGTCTTTGAGTGGATTGATTTTCATTGAGCATCACATTCGTTGAGAACTTGGTAGTTGTGTGCTCCCATGCATCATTACGGTAATAAGCGTATCCTTGTGCTATCTATTTGTTGCAGGTGTGCTGATCTTCAGAAGCTTGCGGAACTGAGTGCTGCTGAACATTTGCATGGCCATGAGCAATGGTGAAGCTTGCTATTGCACTCTCAGCATGTGCTAGTATTATGCTGACCACTGCACTATGTTACTCTCTTACACTACTACGTGTATGTAAACGTGCGTGTACCCGTCCCCGTACGCATTCGTTTCGTATAATTATTTGTTATCCCTCTTGACTTTACATGTAAATGGGTGGACGTTTGCATGGCTGTTGGAGTTGCGTGTGTATTGTGTCTCTACTCTTTTCTTGGTGTTTTCTTGGCGTTGTATAAGTGTGTGTGTGTGTGTGTATGTGCGCGCGCGCGCGTGCACAATAATTTGAAAACAAATAATTAATCCCGGGCTCTCCATTATTCTCTTTCGATTCTTGGTTTTTTTCTAGGTATTTTCTTGGCGTTGTGTGGGTGTGTGCATGTGTGTGTGCGTGCACAATAATTTGGCAACACTACATGATTGAGATATTGTAATTTGCAGCGTCTGCGAAGAGACCACTTGATTTGAGGATGGTGTTTGTAGGGTTTTTCATGTAATGACGTGGCTGCAGTGGCGCCTCAATACATATTTTTTTATCTTGAGAAGTGAATGATGTAAAGGATTAAAGGGAGAGGCCGTTTTCTGGTTAATATTCACTGCTTACAGCAGATCCTATGTCTATTTTCGAACTCGATAGGGGATGCCTAATTGGCTGGACTTTATAAAGACTCTTTATAGTTGATTTCAAAGTTTGGACTCCGTACAGTTGATTTTGGACCAATGGACTCTATATAGGGGTGAAGCCAATTGGCTGGACTCTATACAGGGAGTGATGTCCATCGAAACTTTAAGCTCACAGTTGATTCCAAGTTTGGACTCTGTACAGTGGATTTTGGACCAATGGACTCTATATAGGGGTTGGACATCATATAGGGGCTGGACGCTCTACTGAGTCCAACATACATAAGATCAAATTTTCGGGCAAGGCCCATCATCAGGAATAAGTCTACTGTAGACAAAACAGGGGTTTATATATATATGTGACAAGTACTAGTGGCCAAAGGTGTGATGGTATAGCGTAAAATGTTGCAATACCACAGGAAGCGAGAATATTCTGTGTGATATGTATGAAGTGAAAATATAGTGCAATGATAGTGCAAGATTACTAGTGTGAGTGCAACGCAGAAAAATACACACTTCTAGCAACACTCACGCACATACACACACACACACACACACACACACACACACACACACACACACACACACACACACACACACAGTGCACACATTCTTGCACAAATTATGACAGACATATTCACACTAGTAATCTTGCACTATCACTGCACTATATTTTCACTTCATACATATCACACAGAATATTCTCGCTTCCTGTGGTATTGCAACATTTTTACGCTATACCATCACACCTTTGGCCACTAGTACTTGTCACATATATATATAAACCCCTATTTTGTCTACAGTAGACTTATTCCTGATGATGGGCCTTGCCCGAAAATTTGATCTAATGTATATCAATTGCAGTGTAGCCTAGAGACCGTTAGAGAGAGTGTGTACAAGGTGTGTGTACAGGATGTATGGATTATGTACACAATACCCAAATATATCATGCATATTCATGAATTGCTCCATGTACACATACATGTTAGCATACTTGATCACATCTACTTCAAGTAATTGCATATTACACCGTATAATGAACAACAACAAAAATTTAAAAGAATTTTACTCTTGAGAGTCATAAAATTACCACTCCGGGGGTTGTCGGATAACCAAAGTGCTCGGATAACTGGCGACCGGATAAGTGACATTCGACTGTACATCTGAAGGGCTGCGCAATGCCAGGCGTGTACTTGAGTGACTCGACTGGATTTTACTGAGCATGAACTGTAGCTGCTCTCCAAGCATACAATAATCCTGAGACACCTGTGCTGCACGTCGACACTGCACGTGCAGCTACCAGCAGACCTAGCTTAGTTAAGCTGTGGGCAGGCGATTGCAATCAATAAAAACATTAGGCACACGTCCTACCAACAATTATTACTTCCATAAAGACTCGCAGTATAATTATGCTTACTGAGCTCTTACCGTATGAAACAGTGAGAGGCTGTCGATACTTCAGACTTCCTCTTGTTGATCCATCCTTCCTGCCCTGCTGCTGGTACGTTGAATTCATACGCAAGGCCAGCAGGAACCACATTCAACTGAAGTGTACCCCACTCCATCATTCCTGCTTCAAGTTCATTGTCAGCCGAGCTTTTCAAGTGAAATCCTTCAGGCTGTGAAGGGTCATCTCCCTTCCTAGTTTACCATGGTTTACAGTTTGGCTCTTTTTGTTCCGGTCGTTGCCAAAAGCTGCAACAAAAACTCCAGAACTCTACACGTTTGTCACGGATAGCTTGAAGCGAACTGATGTTGAAAACGACGTGTTTGCTCCAACTCGACGTGAGTCTACTGACTACTGTCTAGCTTGCTACATTGTAGCAATGTAGCAATGTAGGTACCTACAAATTGTAGCCTAGGTACAAAGGTGACGCCGGGTCGAAGCTGTTGCGTGGCATGACCATGGTGATGCACCGAAAAGTCCTTCGCCAAAAAAGCACCATGAAAAGGCATGAGCACAGTACTCGTAGATCTACTCAGCAGCACGGACAAGCTACAACAGTACAACTACAAGCTCAGCTAGCTGCATGCACTGGTGTTGTCATAGTGCAGTGTCGTCCGCGAACTGGCTACACGAGGTTGTAGCATTTTCACAGGCAGTGGGCAGGTCAATGGTGTACGCCAGGAACAGAAGTGGTCCCAGGACCGAGCCCTGGGGCACTCCTGCTGGCATTGGTATGAAGGCGGATGTTGTGCCTTCAACCTGCACCCGCTGTCTGCGTCCTGTCAAGTAGGCTTCGAGCCAATTGTGAGCCTTGCCGTCGACACCATAGTGGCTCAGCTTTTTCAGCAAGCCTTGATGTACACGATCAAAGGCTTTACTGAGATCGAAGAAACACGTTACAACATGCTTCCCCGCATCCCTAGCTGTGGATATCTGGTGGACGATCCGTGCGAGTTGCAGTTCGGTCCCGTCTTGTTTCCTGAAGCCGGATTGGTTGGAGGGTAAGTGCAGTGCTACGTGATTGTACAGACGAGAGTGGACTATTTTTTCTTGTGTTTTTGATATTATACTGAGCAGGGAGATGGGTCTGTAGTTGGTAGGATGGGAGGGGTTGCCCGACTTGGGGATGGGTGTAATAGTTGCGTCTTTCCAATCCTGTGGTATTTCTCCGGTTCTGAAGGACAGATTGTAGAGACTAGTGAGAGATGGGGAGATTTCCTTTGCAGTTTCTTTCAGGAGCCGAGTTGGGATGTTGTCAAAGCCTGGGCTCTTGCCAGTGTCTAGACTGCATAGAAGCTTCTCGACCTCTTCCACTGTTGCTGCGATTGTATTTAGAGTATGACTGATGTCAGGGGTAGTGTTGATGTCTGGTGTAGTACAGGTGGTCTTGTCGATGGACTGTTGGCTTTGGGAGATAAAGAACGTGTTGAGAGCTGTTGCCTTCTCCATAGCCGTGGCTGCAGTGGAGTTGGTTGTCGATAGTGTGGGAATTGTTTGCTTAGGCGGTTTTTTCAGGTGCTTCAGTAGACGGTGGAGGTTTGTACCCGTTGACGTTGTTTGCTGGACAAAGTCGGACTTAGCCTGTCGCAAAAGAGCGGTTACTCGGTTACGCTGGGCTGTGTACAGTTTCCAATCTGAGTCTAGTTGGGTCGCCTTGTAGGTGCGGAACTGTTTGTGCTTTGTTTTGATCTGGCTGAGGAGATCCTTCGTCATCCAGGGACGAGTGGGCGTAGACTTTTTGCGGGACTTGCTTCTGGTCACTTGGCAGTGGTGCACGGCTAGTTTCAGTATCTGGTCTCTCCAGAAGTTCCAGAATGAGGTTACTGGCTGAGGGTCAGTGGGATGTGGATCGTACTGCAGATTGCAGGTAGCAAGAGCTTCACGCAGGGACGCAATGCGTTCCTCGCTCCACAACCAGTATGTGCTGGAGGTGCTTTGCTGTGTAGTACTGCTCTCATTTTTATTATTATCGGTATTATTGTTTCTGTGGGTGGTGTGCTGCTGGGGTCGTATGTTGCCTTGTATGACAACATGATCAGAGGCACTAGTTGACGAAGTAGTTGTGCAGTGGACATCCGTCTGAGTATCGTACTACGTGTAGCGCCAGGTCATGTTGCTGCTGGTGGTGGACTGGAGTTTTGCCAGAGAAAGAAGTAGTTCACGTTGAGTCAATGCAGTCATCACATGCTGCAGTGCAGTCACGACGGAGTGTCATAGGACACAGTCGAGGCAATACTATTAGGAACTGATACTGCCCTGTGCCATGCCTATGCCTGGAGCCTACACACAGGAACTCAAGTGTAGAGATCATGCGAAACTGTTTGCTGAAGAGCATAGCCTGGCATGCATATCACCAAGAGTACATGATCCCCAGTACATAACATAATTCTACTCTTGATGTTACATGTATGTGAGCTGCTGGTGTCGTCTCACGTAGTCCCGTGGCGAGCGTGAACCATGCGTTTGTGTTCACCGCCTTGTGAGCCGACGTGGCCATACGTGCACGAGTGCAGCATAACTGCTGCGTCTGGTTGAAGCACTTGTTCACGAGTTGTCTCACTTCCCTAGTCACTGTATCACAGTCTTTCATTATTATTTTCTAGCTGTAGGTACGTGAATAATTATTATAGTAAAAACTCACATTGCAACCACTGGACTTGCCACTGGACTTGCCACTGGACTTGCCACTGGACTTGCCACTGGACTTGCCACTGGACTTGCCACTGGACTTGCCACTGGACTTGCCACTGGACTTGCCACTGGACTTGCCACTGGACTTGCCACTGGACTTGCCACTGGACTTGCCACTGGACTTGCCACTGGAATTGCCACTGGACTTGCCACTGGACTTGCCACTGGACTTGCCACTGGAGCCCGGACCGTTCGTCCAGTGCTCGGAACATGCGTCCCCGGTTGGTAATCATGAACGAGAGTCAGGTTTAGGA
>NC_088645.1:30266087-30361087 GCF_964019385.1 Sycon ciliatum
TGTTGGGGGGCAGGATATCCATGGGGACGGTGACAGGAGAGTCCACAGGCAGTGTCCTGTTGAAGTGGAATTGATGACATCAATAAGTTCCATGTACTTGCATTTTTAAAAGAATGAACTCTAATTCTGACGCTCGTCATATAAAACCATTCTGCTCTATCATTTATTCTATGTAACTTCTACTCGCCATGGGTTTTGAGCCCACATGGATCCCTTTCTCCATGTTCTCGTTTTATTGTTTTGTGCAGCTATGTTTGGGAGATTGTGGTAATGAGCATGCCATCAGTGTTGTACTGACCAGATAAACTTCGTGTCTTTTCTTTACTTTCTTGCCAGTGCTTCTTTTCTATTCTACTATAGGCTGTCGAAGTGCCTACGTCACGCTGCCTGAAAACTCGTAGTCACATGTAGTTACAAGCCCAAGTAGTAACAAACAAAAGTCGCGTCACCTGCACTTGTCGTGTTTCCAACGGTCACAGCATCACTTTGACTGGGGCGCGCTGGTGCAGATTGCGACTTCAAAATTTGTTTTACTTCAACAAGTTTCTCCTTGCCTCTCAAGCCATCGTGCAGTGTTTACCTGCTGAGTGTTACCCAGCACCTGAGAGATAGGAGTTATGATTTTCACTTGCCGCTGGACAAGGAAACCAGCCCAGAGTTGGTTGGTCTCAGAACCAAAAGAAATCAGCGATCGCGGCGATAGAAATACCAGAGACACCGATCATTGTTTCTTGGCCGGCGACTACATGTAAAGTCAAACGACAGTACAGGCACAGCAGTGGCCAAGCAAAAAAAATCAGCTAATGCTTCTCCTTCTCTACAAGGCGAAAACTAGAAACTCGGCGACAAGTAGCAGTTTATTTGAAATAAATAGTCTCGCTGGCGCTCTCCTCAGTCAAAAAGATGCTGTAGCTGTGGTCACTGCATAATGCTGCCACTGGAAACACGAAAAGTGCAGGTGACGCGACTTTTGTTTGGCACCACTTGGCCAAGTAACTACGCGTTGTCAAGAAGCTGTGACGTCAGAGTTCGACGGCCTACTACGTCTCTATAATCAAATCGTTAATCCAGTATTCGGCAGTATTCTAGGGTGCTGACATGGGGGTTTGTCTAAGACCATGATTGAGAAATAGATGGTACCAGGTTCAAGTCCTGCCAGGAAGCGGAAGGATTTGTTCCAGCTGTGCTGCGGCCCATAGTCGATAGGAAACTCGTGGCCTGGCACGAGGGAAACATGAATGCAGCAAATGAGCTTTTCGGTCTCGGACCACTTTGGTGGTGGGCCTCCCACCGCTTTAGGAGCTGCTTCTGCACTTTAAATCTTTGAAGGGTGGTGGAGTTCCTACGGATGCTGAAAATTCAGTCTAACTGAGTCTTGAGCGGACCGTGAAATTGATTTCTACGTTTGTTGACAGGGGGTGACTTGGGCCTGTGGAGACTATCCAAAACTGTTATTATTGTTGATGTTATCATTTAACTCGGATGGTGAGCCAATTAAATTATTGTGAAAAGAAGAAGGACAAAATGTTACGAGTTATGAATAACTGTCCACCATTTTGTCGCACTCTCTGACTGTATAAGATCTGGTTACGTTGGTGGGCAGTTAGTCATGACTCGTAACATTTTGTCCTTCTTCTTATCAGGATGTTATCATTGCATGTGTAATATGCACAGACATACCACTCTGCCATACTCCACCATTGAGAAATCAATGTGTTATGCACAGACATACAACTATGCCATACCCCACCATTGGAAAATCAATGTGTTATGCACAGACATACAATTATGCCATACCCCACCATTGGAAAATCAATGTGTTATGCACAGACATACAATTACGCCATACCCCACCATTGGAAAATCAATGTGTTATGCACAGACATACAATTATGCCATACCCCACCATTGGAAAATCAATGCAACTGCGTTTATATAGAATACTTTTTTCTTTTTCTTTTTTTCTATTTCGGACATACTTTTTGTATGTGCAATGACGGAGACTCAATCGATTTAGCCTAAGGCCTGTGGAGAATCCATAAATACAATTGCCGGGCTCCAATTCAAAACGCTATGAAGACAAAACCGGAGCTTTTGCGGTTTTTTGTAATGGAAGAATTCATTATCACCCCGCGGACGTCTGTGTGTGTCGTTTTTACGGGTCAAAATGAGATACATCCCAGTCAAAATGATGCCTAAAGTTTGTTTTCTTCTGCAAAACACGATAAAGGCCATTGCTGCTGCAGTGGAAAGTTCAGGAACTGGAAAAACTGCAGTTCCTGAACTTTCCATAAAACGGATTTACATCGTTTTGAATCGGAGCCCTTCAATTGCAAATGCGATGCAGAGGTGGATCGTACTCAAATCCGAACACAAAAACGGACGCATCGATGTTGATCAAAAATTGCACAGTTTTAATTGATCCTATCGGACTATTGTCAAAGTGAGATGTTGAGACTTGGGCAGTTATTGTAGAAGAAGGTGGCTGCTCCAGACATTGAACCTACTCAGCTTACTCCAGTTCAGCTGATGAGTCAGTGATGACGAGAGGGGAATTCCCCGAAACACTGTGTGTTGAGCAGAGAGTGGTGCTTTCTTGCAGGCTTTCACGAGTGGACCGCCTCACGTACTTCTCATGTGCTCCACACGGCAGTCGTGAGTCAGTCGTCTGGGCAGGAAGCGCAAGTTCAAACGTTTGTAGCAGCCATCTTCTTGGACTATTGCTAGTGCCGAAAAATGGAGAGGATTGAAACACTCCTTCATAGATAGTAGCAGCCTGAAACTTGGGAATCTGAAAAAAATAGATTGTTGTAGGTGACCTTCATGCAAAACAGATTTTTGCCAAAATGTAGGTAACATTCCAATTCTCCATTTCTACCTTGTTCGCTCACACATGATGCAACCAGGCGAAACTGTTTCTGTGCGCATTTCTCTACCGTACAGGGTTTTCTCATTGTAAAGGCAGGGCAACATGTAACTGCTGGTGGCACTTCGGATGTAGGTTATTTCCAGAGCCACTAGCCATGCTTCATATCCTATGAGTGTATACAGCTAAGTAGTGTAAAGTACAGCGCGTACGGCGCGTCCTTTTCTGCTCGTATTGTGGACGCGGTGTCCTGTCTGTAGGTCATACCACACGAACCGTGTATACACATTGCACGTTGTGAAGTCAATCCGTATACACGTTAACTGGCGGACACGAGCTGCACACAAAAACCTAAGTGTGACTTTAGTACACTAAGGCTCTCACATCGCACACAATCTATTGCACTCTGCCATAGGATTATGTGTTTTCCCTGGCTGTGAAATCAAGGTGGGGTGCTCTGGTGGTAATTTACAGTAGAGACCAAGAGCAAACAGTACACAAGCCGCCACACCAGTATAAAGTAAAAATTTATAGTAAGATCCTACCTGTGAACCTTCTTGATCTTGAAGGTGAGAAGGATGGCACATGCCACTGTCACGATGCTTACTACACTAGCAATGCCAACGATAGCTCCAGTTGATACACGCTGCTTTGTAGAATCATCGGCAGTGGAAGGCGGATGCAAGGATCGTGTTCCACTTGACATAGCTGATTTTAAGATGTAGGAGGTAGCGAGTTTGTGTGAAGTAGTCATGGCGTCGTGGGCAGAAGCGCCGATGAAGTGGTAGTTGAACCGTAGGTTGTGACATTTTGGGCCACAAAAGGACATAAACAGAAACGAGGCATTCAGTACGAGATGTCGAGCAGCAACTAGTTACTTCTGACACACTGAGTGGTGTGGTACAGGCATACTGGGCCTACACAGAGTACACACCGAACCTACCATGAAAGACACATACTTTCTTGCTCGCCTAGACGTATACAGCGTGCACACCGAGCCACCATGAAAGACACATACATCTTCGCATGGCTAGAAACAATTCTGCCACATGTTTTTTCTAGTACATGCTGAAGAAAGTTGTTGTCACTGCTCTAATGGTCACTTCTGCACCAGTAGATGCAACACAGTGGTCATAAAGTGTTTTCAAAACCCACTGCAGTGCTTGATGCACTCACTGAAAGTGCAAGGCAAGGAGAAACAGAATAGAACGTACCACTGGTAACAGGAATTGTAGGAGAGACTACTGAATAGAACACAGCAAAATACACGCACACAGATACCAGCGATTTTAGGGTAGCAAAAGGACTGAAACGAAAACGAGGAATTCAGGACCAGAGCTAGAGGTCCGGCAGCAACTAGTTACTTCCGACATGCTCTGTGGTGTGGTACAGACATACTAGCCGTGTCTGCTCTAGGATTGTAGGACAGCCGGGTACACGTGTACCTGGCGCAACCATTTCAACCGGGTCGGAGCCGGGTACACATGTGCCTGGCGCTGTCTCACCAGCCGAGTCACATGCGAGGTCTGTGGATTCGCCTCTTCGCTGGAGGCTCAAAGCAACACCTCAAACGATCAAGCTCAAACTGAGCACTTGCACACACCGGATACTGACTACTTTCACTTCGATGCGTGCCTCTGCATGATCTGTCACACATACAAGCCATGTAGTCAATCCCTTCAAAGTTCGAGCGTGTAAAGTACCAACCGGGTCACAGGTGACCCGGTACTATATTTTCAACCGGGTCCAAGCGCCGTCCAACCGGGTCGATTACCCGGCTCACCCGGCTCTGGAGCAGACACTGACTAGTCGTATACGGAGTACACACCGAGCCTACCATGAAAGACACATACATTTTTGCGCGGCTAGAAACAATTCTGCCACAAGTCTTTCTAGTACATGCTGCAGAAAGTTGTTGTCACTGCTCTAATGGCCATTTCTGCACCAGTAGATGCAACACAGTGGTCATACAGTATTGTTGAAATGAGCGTATCTATAACAAACGAGCGATCGGTTCCACTAACGAGCAAGCTATCGAGCGAGCTAACGAGTTTCATTGATGTGGCAAATATGTTTTTTTGAATATATTTTTCGAAGTTAGATTTTATTCAGCTGGTTCAAATCATCACCGCCGGCATTTGGGATTGCTGCTGCTTCACTTCATTCTGCTGTTTGGTGTCGAGATGTCTTTTCAGCGCCGTCGTTGAGTAGCCTTTGTAAGAATAGACCGTTTGGAAAGATTGCAAAGAGCCCTGGTCTTCGCTGCTTAGCGGGAGAAAATTTCCAAACGACTGAGCGTAACTTTCACTCGAATGGAGAGGTGACCGAAGCATATCCTGCGACAGGTCAGCAGATGCGAAACAAGACATCAGTAGAGTCCACCAAAGCTGCAACGGCAACTGAAACAACTCAAGTGTCGTGCAGACATACAGTCACCGTAACTGCGAGTGATTTTCACTTTGCGCGGGACTGGACTCTCGATCGACCAGGGAGTCGGAAAATATTTTACGACTCCCCAGTCAACATGTACTGTCATGTGTACGGAGTACGGTGTACGGTGTTCGTTAGTGCAAACGAGCTGGCCGCACAAACGAGCCGGGTTTTTGGCGAGCGAGCTAACGAGTATCCGGTGAGATCGTTTCAACACTATCATACAATTAGGGGTGAAACAATTATACCGAGTACTCGAGTACTCGCTCGGTTTTTTCAAAAATAATCGTACTCGGAATAAATCAGAGTACTCGTTCATACATGGTACATGCATTTACTACAGAAATCTGCAGTTTCAGGGCAGCAGTCAGCAGATGGTGATGTGCGGGCTGTGTGGTGAACATTTGTTCACGAGTAGAGAGAGCCCAAATGACCCACCAACCAATATACCCGAGAAAAATGACTGCTACTCCGTAACTCGGTTCAATCAGGGTTGTATCATGTTATTTTAAAGCCCTTGGTGTGCAATTTTTAGGAGATGAAAAATACTCAAATACTCGAATATTCGATCGGAGAAAATCAGAGTACTCGAACTCGGGATCTCAGTGCCAACTTTCACCCCTACATACAATGTTTCAAAACCCATTGCAGTGCTTGATGCACTCACTGAAAGTGCAAGGCAAGGAGAAACAGAATCGAACGTACCACTGGTAACAGGACTTGTAGGAGAGACTACTAAATAGAACACAGCAAAATACACACACATAGATACCAGCGCATTTAGGGTAACAAAAGGACATAAACGAAAACGAGGAATTCAGTACCAGGGGTCGAGCAGCAACTAATTACTTCTAACATGCTCTGTGGTGTGATACAGACAAACTAGTTGTATACAGAGCACACACTGAGACTCCCAAGAAAGACACATACATCTTAGCACGGCTAGTCGTATACGGAGTACACACCGAGACTACCATGAAACACACATCAGTGGCGGATCCAGGATTTGGCCGAAGAGGGGGCCCAAGGTATCCGTCCCGGATGCCCCCTGCCCCCCCCCCCCCCCTGGATCCGCCACTGCACATACATCTTTGCACGGCTAGAAACAATTCTGCCACAAGTCTTTCTAGTACACGTTGCAGAAAGTTGTTGTCACTGCTCTAATGGCCATTTCTGCACCAGTAGATGCAACACAGTGGTCATGCAGTGTTTTCAAAACCCATTGCAGTGCTTGATGCACTCACTGAAAGTGCAAGGCAAGGAGAAACAGAATCGAACGTACCACTGGTAACAGGACTTGTAGGAGAGACTACTAAATAGAACACAGCAAAATACACGCACTTATATACCGACACACAAGCATATGCGTTACACACAGAAAGGCAGAGATGGAAAGAAGCAAGTGAAAACCTAGATTGCAGCTACTAGTGATCCCCATGTGAAGTACACATAGGTTTTGCCATACAGGAGTGTGCACTCAAACATTGCCAGTGACATTAGTGTTCAGCGCCTGTCTCTGTCTCACCCAAGCATGAACCATGGCACAATTCACAACACATCAATGTGAAGTTGTGTGATGCATAGCGCACAAGGCACTTACCCACACACTTGCTCCCTGCCCATATATAGTTTGGTTTACAAATACAGTTGACAGTGCCTTGTCCCATCACGTGATTACAGGATTCAACATTGATGTCATCGGAACATCTAACTCTGCAACCTGGAATGGAAATAGAAGAGAACGGGTGCAAAAAGTGTGCCATTTACCGGTATTATTATAGACCAGCATGTTTGTGTGTTTGCTTGGAACTAGGATAATTCAAGGTCTATTTTAGACGTTAGTTTTATTACGCAAGTCGTCATTGTCGGCAAAAACGGATAGTGAGCGTGAAATTGTGTGCTAGAGTGATCACTATATTTAGATAGGCATAGCAAGTAGGATGTGACCTCCATCACCAGATAGTAACACTTCGAGACACCAATGACCGGTGCACAACTTCACGGCCATTTGAAACCGCTTTCCAACTGTTCTCGTTCGGCAACTCGACAGACCCAGATAAAGCTGGAAAAATAACTCACTGCTTCACACTCTTAAAACCCCGAAAAACCCTCATCACTAGTAGTGTGGAAACGATCTCACCGAGTACTCGTTAGCTCGCTCGCCAGAAACTCGGTTCGTTTGTGCGGCCAGCTCATGTGCACTAACAAACACCGCACCGTAAAATTCCGTAAATAAGCCCACCCTAAATAACGCCCATGTCCGATAATAAGCCCAGTTTTAGGCGGTGTACACTTCAAGTCCGTTTTAGCGCCCATGCCCGAAATAAGCCCAGGGCGTAAAGTGTCGTGCCATTTACTTACCATAGCAAGTGGTTTACCTATCAAATCTGTAATTTATCGCTACATTCTTGGTGACGACCAAATTTCTAGCTGTGGTTTATGTACCTGTACCGCACTCAGTATGAATGGCGGTTCACTAAAACTAGTGGGTTGCTGATAAATTCATCTTCTGTAGATTGCGTCGGAAATAACGTCCATGCCCAAATATACGCCCGGTTTTTGACGCTCTGCAAAGTATATGCCCGGGGCTTATTAACGGAATTTTACGGTACTCCGTACACATGGCGGAATATATCGACCGGGGAGTCGTAAATATTTTACGACTCCCTGGTACGAAGAGTCCAGTCCCACGCAAAAAGAAAATCACTCGCAGTTACAGTGACCGTATGCCTGCACAACGCGAATGTGTTTCAGTTGTCGTTGCAGCTTTGGTGGCCTCCACTGATGTCTTGTTCCGCATCTGCTGATCTGTCGCAGGACATGCTTCTGTCAACTTTCCATTCGAGTGAAAGTTACTCCCAGTCATTTGGAAGTTTTCTCGCGCGATGCAGCGAAGAACATGGCTACTTGCAATCGTTGCAAAACGGTCTATTCTTACACAGGCTGCTCAACGACTGCGCTGAAACGACATCTCGGCACCAAACAGTAGTCCGAAGTGAAGCAGAAGCAACCCCAAATACCAGCAGTGATAATTATTTGAACCAGCTGAATTGAATAAGAAATCGAGATTAGAAAAAAATACGTAAAAAATCATATTGCCACATCAATGAAACTCGTTAGCTCTCTCGATAGCTTGCTCGTTAGTGGAACTGTTCGCTGGTTTGATAACCCCTTTAGCGCAAGCGTCGTACTGGTACGACGCACATGAGTTGCATGCCCCACGGCCGTGGTACTAGTACGACGCGCGCTGTACACTGTACAGTGAACCTGCATCTCATAGTCGTGGGGTCCGTGTTGAGTCCATAGCGACTTATTCAAACTATCGTAACTCACTCAATACTTGGTCGATTCTCACAATCGAAACCTGTATCTGCATGTGAAAACTCTCAGTTGGCGATAGAAACAATCGCCAATGCGTTACGACTACCGGTTGTTGAGATATGCGACTCGACACGGCAAATTTCACCTAGATTTTTTCGTGCAGTCTGCAGAACGCGTATTTTCCATTGTGGATCATTTTTGCGCTACTTGCTGCCATGGAAACAGGATTCAAATGATGGTAGTAGATCCCGTGAGTCTTGACAAAACATTTGAGCTCGATACGAGCAAGGAGACCGAAATGGCAGCTGAATATTTGACCCCGGTTAGTCTTGGCCGTACACGAGTCTGTCGAGCAAGTTGATGAAGTTTGCCAGACTGTAGCACGGGGTTTTGGTTTTGCTCCGAGCTGGGTTAGCCACCCGTTTGTTTCTCGGCTCAAGACCTTTCCAGGAAGCTCAAGATCGTGGAATTCGTCCAACGGAAGGTAAAGTTATCGATCCTTGAACAGGTAGTACTTTCATGGGAAAATACGATTTTTACAGGTGTTGACGTTTGGTCGCGTTCAGGTAGCGTTGTGCTAAAGATACGCTTGTTTCAACACCAATAATAACTAGTGTACCGACTTACGTTCACATGCTGGTGGTCTTGGGTTCCATACTCCGCCACTCTGGCATGTAGAATAGGTCACATCCAGACTGGTGTTAGCAAGAAACCCAGCTTGACACCTTATTGATATATTCGTACCAATCGCCCTGCTAAAATCAGTAATGGGTTTGAAGTTGTGTTTTGCAAAAATGAGATCTGGACAAAGTTCTGGAAACAAAGAAGAGAACATTCAAGCCGGTTGTAGGTTTTGTGGTAACAAGTCTTCAGTGTACAATAATGGATAGAGTGAAGACTTGAGAAATAAACCATGATCGGAATTTCAAAATTTGGGACTTGATGGAGAGTTGCAAAGTATTAGGAAATTAGACCAGGTGCCTCGTACTGCTCTTTTTCTCTCCGAAACTCAACACTTGCTAATCAGATGCGAAAGAAAGAAAAAACTCATCAGTCACACCTCCAGGACTCGAACCAGGGATCTTCGCGAGCAAGGTCCCTGGTTCGAGTTAGTCCCATATAGTCCCATATTAGCTGCAGTATGTGAAAGTGAACAAGCGCCCTACATCAGAGCATCCGGCCACGAGTCCGTGTATGGAAGGTGTGGGGGAAAGCATACGGGGTGCAGTGACAGACGTACAACCAGCATGCAACACAGAGTGTGCATAAACCATGAGCGGAAATCACGTATTAATCATGCCGAAATGTGAATATAGGTCATGCACAAGTGCTACCAAACTAGGCTATTGTTCCTTCGAATATAAATACTCCAACATAGTCGGAGACCAGGTTCTAGATGCGCCTATGAAAGGATATTCGGGACGAGAAAAAGTGGTCGGATCGATAAGGTTGTCAGAGACTCAAGTTTCACTGTGCAGGAATTTAGTGTTATTTTGTATCACGCATGTGCAATAGTCAGGTGTACACACACACACACGCATGTGCAATAGTCAGGTGTACACACACACATGTGCAATAGTCAGGTGTACACACACACACATGTGCAATAGTCAGGTGTACACACACACACACACACACACATGTGAAATAGTCAGGTGCACACACACACACATGTGTATATACACGTAATACTGCGAGTGAGACACAAAGCTAATAAATCATTTCTCAATTTCATTCTCCTTTCTACTCCAGTAACCATGCTGTACAGTACACAGTCAGTTATTGAGAGATTATAGCACAGAAAATAGGAAATGGTTTCAAACTTACCTACAATGTTGAGTTGATACGTTTGTGTTGAGTTGTGATCCACTGTTCTGCAATGGTACAGTCCAGTGTATGAAGTGTCCAGTATAGGATGTACTGTGCTGTTCAAAAATGCGGTAGCAGGTGCAGTGACAACTGCTGTGAAGGCACCTGTCTCACCCAACAGTAGACTACCATCAGTCTTCTCTAGTCGAATGAATGGTCCTGATCCACTGATCACAACACATACAGGTAAGTAACTGGTAACATTGGCTGTAGGTTGTCCATCACCAAATGTCACCCTGTATGGTGCTAACTGTCGTGTACCAGCAGCATTTAGACTGACATGTTGACCTGTATGAAGGTACACATGTGGAACAGTGTGACAATGCTAACTCAATACATCACTACCAGCAATGACAATGACCTGACAATACTATCACAATGCTGCAGTTGCATTAGCCTGCACACAAACATCAGGGAAGCAAACAACATTGACATCTGACACACATGAAAATAATGGCATTGCCAGAACCAAATTCATCCACCATAATATATCTTACCATCGCAGCCTGTCAGCAACAGGGGACAGAAGAGAAACAAGCAGCCAATCAGGACACCTTCAGAGTGGGACACACAAAGAGAAAATGAGAACAGAGATCTAAATTTTAAAAATGACACTAATGTTGGGTATGACTAGTATGGAAAGGACGGGAAGCTAAATGAATTGCACACAAAACTAAAAACATTGCACCCTTTGTTGGGTATGAGTATGGAAAGGACAGGAAGCTAAATGAAATGTGGAAGGCTATTGTATGGTAACTGTTTAAGGGGTAACCGGGTAACTATTTAGACTCAGCTCAGGGGTGTCGGAACGTAATTTAGTGTGCTACGGTCAGCTATCTGAAGTACAATTTACACGTGAGGGAGGGGTGGCGGAGCCGAAATGTTTGGAAATTTAGAGCCCAAATCAGCACATTTTATTGATTCACGGGGTGCTTGCGGCGGTTCTACGTCACTTAGGAGCGGGACATTTCGACGAGCGTCAGTTCGAAGAGGTCATATCGTCGTTAACCGTCTCGTTGCGGACACATTTCGAAACCCATCACTTCGCTGCCACGACAACTCATCGCACGTCAACTGGGACCCGGGAAGTTCGGACCCCCGACGTTTCGAAGCGCCATTGCAATGTTCCCACAGCTGAACAGCTACAGACCGACTGCTTCAAAGTACAATACAGTATAGTGTAGTATTGTATAGGTATGTTGTACATCAATGCAGTGACAGACTCACAGTCAAACCAAATTATTATAACAATGGCAGTTCTGTATCACGGAGAGTTGCAGTTCCACTTTCGGCGAAGAGAGAGAGAGAGAGAGAGAGAGAAGAGAGAAGAGAGAGAGAGAGAGAGAGAGAGAGAGAGAGAGAGAGAGAGAGAGAGAGAGAGAGAGAGAGAGAGAGAGAGAGAGAGAGAGAGAGAGAGAGAGAGAGAGAGAGAGAGAGAGAGAGAGAGAGAGAGAGAGAGAGAGAGAGAGAGAGAGAGAGAGAGAGAGAGAGAGAGAGAGAGAGAGAGAGAGAGAGAGAGAGAGAGAGAGAGAGAGAGAGAGAGAGAGAGAGAGAAGAGAGAGAGAGAGAGAGAGAGAGAGAGAGAGAGAGAGAGAGAGAGAGAGAGAGAGAGAGAGAGAGAGAGAGAGAGAGAGAGAGAGAGAGAGAGAGAGAGAGAGAGAGAGAGGAGATAGTCTCAGTGTCAGTATCTAGAAGAAGCTTTTAAGTAAGAAGGCATGTAAGCCATCAGCAAACATAATCACAAACCAAACACCAGTGTGAGAGAGAGAGAGAGAGAGAGAGAGAGAGAGAGAGAGAGAGAGAGAGAGAGAGAGAGAGAGAGAGAGAGAGTGCTAGTCTCAGTGTCAGTATCTAGAAGAAGCTTTTAAGTAAGAAGGCATGTAAGCGTTTCAATGCGTTGCCCGATGGGAGGTGTACCACGGCTTCCTGCGATACAGCGTTGGTTGCAGACGTCACAATGTGGTGACTGGAGTCTTGGGAGGATTTGGCTTTCTCCTTCATGTCCGTGAGCGCCTTCACAACCTCAGCTCTGGTTGCATCTGGAGCGCGATTGTGGCTCCCAACATAAGCTACTATCAATCCGGCGTCTGTCCTCAATCGTCCGTTACATGCAAACTCGTCGCGGCTCTCGCATTTCCAGTAGACAATCTCGTCTCGACCTCGCTTGTCCTGCACGTATCCATAGCCGGATTTAACCAGCTTCGGTCTTCCTCGGCTCGTGATGCCAACATAGTCGGGTTGTTCCTCAGCCATCGTCGACCTCGACAAGAATCTGTGGTAATTAGTCTGGTGCCATTGCTTTTGAAGGACGAAGGTGTAAAGTTCAAACCAGGGAGTCGTGAAATGAACAGGCGAAAAGAGGTGCGATTCTTCTCCCAGCAAAAGCCATTGCTTTTGAAGGACAAAGGTGTAGAGTTATAACCAGGGAGTCGTGAAATGAACAGGCGAAAAGTTCAAACCAGGGAGTCGTGAAATGAACAGGCGAAAAGAAGTGTGATT
This sequence comes from Sycon ciliatum, assembly GCF_964019385.1. Lineage (NCBI taxonomy): Eukaryota > Metazoa > Porifera > Calcarea > Leucosolenida > Sycettidae > Sycon > Sycon ciliatum. The sequence goes on from NC_088645.1 coordinate 30,279,073, forward strand.
TTTCTCCCAGCAAAAGCGGGTGTGACGACGAAATGAACAGGCGATGTCGTGGCCATTCTCCGAACTGGTTCTCGTCGAATCGTCTGGCGCCGAATTTGACACACTCCGAAGTGTCCCCGTTCCTAACTGACTGTCTTCGAAATGACCGCTTCGAAATGTCGCGCGACGAGACGTCACGCTCCGAAGTGACGGGACACCCTTGCGGCAAATAGTGGTACGGTCAATACCGTAGTGACCGTTGCGTGTCCGACGCCCCTGCAGCTATTTAGTTTCAGCTATACGGCACCAACCCGAAATGCCGAAATTAAAACGCTGATGAAAATTTTCAAATCGGCTTTGGTGATGTAGTAGCATTGACCGCGTGCCGAAAAATAAATTGCTGTTAACCCATTCAGCGCTACTGGGCCTTGCCTATGGTACTCTGCATATAAAATGCTAAAAACAGGGCCAATAGCAAGTTCTAAAACTGCAGGGTTCTGGCAACTGGGGTCCTCAAATATTTTGGAAATGATTGCCAAGACTATCAACCACAGGGTGACAGAATCGATACAGTCCCCAAAACGAATAGCGCCTCACAACAGGGGACGCAAGTTTGCTCAAATTGCGTGAAATACGCCAAATGCGTGAAATTGCAGCTGAAAGATCGCTGAAAAGAGAAGAAAAAAAGACGCATAGTGTTTCCAAGCGGGATTCGTACCAACGACCTATCGTACAAGAGGCAGGATCATGATCCAACTGACTAACAGTGCTTTTACACACCAGCCAGTGCCAGAAATCACTATATATCCCATGACGTCTATAGACGTCATCCCGCGCATGGGCAGCGTTCAATGGGTTAAAATGTCAAAAATCATGAAATGCCGGAATTTTGTCTATGCACAGTAACATTTCTAAAATTGGTCCGTGGAGCCAGATCCCAAGCTGAACCCCCAAGCTGGACCCCAAGCTGGAAACCAAGCTGGATACCAAGCTGGATACCAAGCTGGATACCAAGCCAGATCCGAAGCTGGACCCCCAAGCTGGAAACCAAGCTGGAAACCAAGCCGGATACCAAGCCGGATACCAAGCCGGATCCCAAGCAAGATCCCAAGACGGACCCCAAACCGGACCCCAAGCCGGATCCCAGGCCGGATCCCGGATCCCAAGCAGGATCCCAAGCCGATTACCAAGCCAGATCTCAAGCCGCATCCCAAGCCGCATCCCAAGCCGGACCCCAAGCCGCATACCGAACCGGATCCCAAGCCGGATCCAAATCCGCATCCCAAGCCGCATCCCACTGATGCCGGCAAGGTCAAGAAAGGCAGACCTTAGTGTGGCCTTCACCAGAGCAGCTATTGGACAACATCAAGAGAATAATAATAATAATATTCTCGGGATCCGCGTCGGCATCGCTTGAATGTTCAGAAACACACAAACTAGCCTTCGCATCCGCAGGCCACCACTATGCCTGTTCACCTTAGTTGCGGATGCAGACCTCACAAGTGAGTCAGGGGAGAGGAGGTTAATCTCTCAACCAATCGGGCGTGTAACAGCCCATAACCCTGTAAACTGCGTCCTTGTTACTCTCACTCCGAGCTGTGAGTACCCAGTTGACCGTGGGTATCGGCACAGTTCAACACGCGTAATAAAAAGTCTTTTTACGCGCTCCCTGCTACCAGCGCGGGTCTTGAAATCGGGACCTGATGATTCGCAGGCAGGCCTGCAAACCAATCGGCCATATGCGTTGGTCCTCAAGAGAATAGCAACCGAAAGGGAGGTAAAACTGTCACTTGTGGAGTTTGCCTTGAAAAGTAGAATGTTTGCTTAAACCGCAAGAAGTGCAAGCAAAAACTGTAGATCTACCTATGGTTGGTGATTACTTGTACGAGATGTGTTCAAGTTCACGCACTAGCGCTAGTTCGATAAGCGGGGTGCAGTATACTCGCAATGTTGATAAGGTGAACGTGTACCTATCGAGTTTACAATTAGAGCAACACGCAGGTAAAGACGCTGATCGCGTACCGGCACACGGCCCTGTCCCGAGCGGGCACCATATGCAGCAAAAAGAAAATCCGAAGTATCTCGACACGGGCAAAGGTGTTATATCTTTTGAACTCGTCAGCTTCAGCCGTGGTCGCAGCCATTGTTTCGCAGCCATCATCGCAGCCATTTTGTCGCAGACGTGGTCCCAGCCATTTTCGCAGAAGTGGTCGCAGACATTTTTTCGCAGAAGTGGTCACGGTCATTTTCGCAGCCGTGGTCGCAGTCATTTTCGCAGCCGTGGTCGCAGCCATTATTGCAGCCGTGTCGCAGCCATTTTCGCAGCCGTGGTCGCAGCCATTTTGTCGCAGCCGCGGTCGCAGCCATTTTTGCAGCCGTGGTCGCAGCCATTATTTCGCAGCCGTCGTCGCAGTAATTTTCGCAGCGGTGGTCGCAGCCTTTTTCGCAGCCGTGGTTGCAGCCATTTTTTCGGAGCCGTGGTCGCACCCATTTTTTTCGCAGCCGTGGTCGCAGCCATTTTCGCTGCCACTTTCTGTGTCGCAGTCATCGTCGCAGTCTGTGACGCCTCCGTTGTCACAACCGTTTTCTGTGTCGCAGCCATCGTCTCAGTCTGTCCCGCCTCCGTTGTCGCAACCGTTTTCTGTGTCGCAGTCGTCGTCTCAGTCTGTGCCTCCTCCGTTGTCACAACCGGTTTCTGTGTAGCAGTTATCGTCGCAGTCTGTGCCGCCTCCGTTGTCGCAACCGTTTTCTGTGTTGCAGTCATCGTCGCAGTGCCGCCTCCGTTGTCACAACCATGTTCTGTGTCACAGTCGTCGGTGCAGTCTGTGCCCCCTCCGTTGGCACAACCGTTTTCTGTGTCGCAGTCGTCGTGGCAGTCTGTCCCGCCACCGATGTAACAACCATTTTCTGTGTCGCAGTCTGTGCCGCCTCCGTTGTCGCAACCGTTTTCTGTGTTGCAGTCATCGTCGCAGTCTGCGCCGCCTCCGTTGTCACAACCGTTTTCTGTGTCGCAGTCGTCGTCTCAGTCCGTGCCTCCTCCGTTGTCGCAACCGTTTTCTATGTCACGGTCATCGTCGCAGTCTGTGCCGCCTCCATTGTCGCAATCGTTTTCTGTGTTGCAGTCATCGTCGCAGTCTGCGCCACCTCCGTTGTCACAACCATTTTCTGTGTCACAGACGTCGGCGCAGTCTGTGCCCCTTCCATTGGCACAACCGTTTTCTGTGTCGCAGTCGTCGTGGCAGTCTGTGCCGCCTCCGATGTAACAACCATTTTCTGTGTCGCAGTCGTCGTCGCAGTCTGTGCCGCGTCCGTTGTCACAACCGTTTTCTGTGTCGCAGTCGTCGTCGCAGTCTGTGCCGCCTCCGTTGTCACAACCGTTTCTGTGTCGCAGTCTGTGACGCCTCCGTTGTCGCATTTGCTGCCTACATGTATGTCACAACCGCTGTTTGCAACGCAGACATTTTTTCGCAGCCTTCGTCTCAGCCATTTTCGCAGCCGTCGTCGCAGCCATTTTTTTCGCAGCCGTGGTCGCGGCCACTTTCGCCAGCTGTGGTCACAGCCCTTTTCGCAGTCGTTGTCTCGAACATTTTTTCGCAGCCGTGGTCGCAGTCATTTTCGCAGCCTTGGTCGCAGCCATTGTTTCGCAGCCGTCGTCGCAGCAATTTTGTCGCAGCCGTGGTCGCAGCCATTTTCGGAGCCGTGGTCGCAGCCATTTTTTCGCAGCCGTGGTCGCAGTCATTTTCGCAGCCTTGGTCGCAGCTATTTTCGCAGCCGTGGTAGCAGCAATTTTTGCAGCCGTGGTCGCAGCCATTTTCGCAGCCGTGGTCGAAGCTATTTTTCGCAGCCGTGGTCGCAGCCATTTTCGCGGCCGTAGTCGTAACCATTTTCGCAGCCGTGGTCGCAGCCATTTTCGCAGCCGTGGTCGAAGCCATTATCGATACGCAACTACTGCCTGCATCGCATTCATTTTCAAAGGCGTTATTTGTGCTCAGTCGTTGTCTGTGTCGCAACCGCTGCCGTGGTCGCAGCCATTGTTTCGCAGCCAGCGTCGCAGCCATTATGTCGCAGCCATTTTCGCAGCCGCGGTCGCAGCCATTGTTTCGCAGCCGTCATCGCAGCCATTTTTGCAGCAGTGTCGCAGCCATTTTTGCAGCCGTGGTCTCAGCCATTTTTACGCAGCCGTCTACGCAGCCATTTTCGCAGTCGTGGTCGCAGCCGTATTACGCAGCCGTGGTTGCAGCCATTTTCGCAGCCATGTTTGCAGCCATTTTTTAGAAGCCGTGGTCGAAGCCATTTTTCGCAGCCATTTTGTCGCAGCCGTGGTCGCAGCCATTTTGCAGCCGTGGTCGCAGCCATTTTCGCAGCCGTGGTCGCAGCCATTTTTCGCAGCCGTGGTCGCAGCTATTTTCGCAGCCGTAGTCGCAGCTATTTTCGCAGCCGTGGTCGCAGCCATTTTCGCAGCCATGGTCGCAGCCATAAATCGATACGCAACTACTTTCTGCGTCGCAGTCATTTTTACAGCCGTTATTTGTGCTCAGTCGTTTGTGTCGCAACCGCAGCCGTGGTCGCAGCCATTGTTTCGCAGCCGTCGTCGCAGCCATTTTGTCGCAGCCGTGGTCGCAGCCATTTTCGCAGCCGTGGTCGCAGCCATTGTTTCGCAGCCGTCGTCGCAGCCATTTACGCAGTCGTGGCCGCACCCATTTTTTCGCAGCCATGGTCGCAGCCATTTTCGCGGCCGTGTCGCAGCCATTATCGATACGCAACTGCTGCCTGCGTTAAAGTCATTTTCACAGGCGTTATTTGTGCTCAGTCGTTGTCTGTGTCGCAACCGCAGCCGTGATCGCAGCCATTGTTTCGCAGCCGTCGTCGCAGCCATTTTGTCGCAGCCGTGGTCGCAGCCATTTTCGCAGACGTGGTCGCAGCCATTGTTTCGCAGCCGTCGTCGCAGACATTTTCGCAGCCGTGGTCGCACCCATTTTTTCGCAGCCATGGTCGCAGCCATTTTCGCGGCCGTGTCGCAGCCATTTTCGCAGCCGTGGTCCCAGCCATTTTTCGCAGCCGTCGACGTAGACATTTTCGTAGTCGTCGTCGCAGCCATTTTGTCGCAGCCGTGGTCGCAGCCATTTTCGCAGCCGTGGTCGCAGCCATTGTTTCGCAGCCGTCGTCGCAGCCATTTTCGCAGCCGTGTTTCGCAGCCGTCGTCGCACCCATTTTGTCGCAGCTGTGGTCGCAGCCATTGTTTCGCAGCCGTCGTCGCAGCCATTTTCGCAGCCGTGGTCGCACCCATTTTTTCGCAGCCATGGTCGCAGCCATTTTCGCGGCCGTGTCACAGCCATTTTCGCAGCCGTGGTCCCAGCCATTTTTTCGCAGCCGTCAACATAGCCATTTTCGTAGTCCTGGTCGCAGCCATATTACGCAGCCGTGGTTGCAGCCATTTTCACAGCCGTGGTTGCAGCCATTTTTTAGAAGCCGTGGCCGCAGCCATTTTTCGCAGCTGTGGTCGCAGCCATTTTGTTCGCAGCCGTGGTCGCAGCCATTTTCGCAGCCGTGGTCGCAGCTCTTTTCGCGGCCGTAGTCGCAGCTATTTTTGCAGCCGTGGTCGCAGCCATTTTCGCAGCCATTATCGATACGCAACTACTCCCTGCGTCGCAGTCATTTTTACAGCCGTTATTTGTGCTCAGTCGTTGTCTGTGTCGCAACCGCAGCCGTCGTCGCAGCCATTGTTTCGCAGCCGTCATCGCAGCCGTTTTCGTAGTCGTGGTCGCAGCCATATTACGCAGCTGTGGATGCAGCCATTTTCACAGCCGTGGTTGCAGCCATTTTTTAGAAGCCGTGGTCGCAGCCATTTTTCGCAGCCGTGGTCGCAGTCATTTTTTTCGCAGCCGTGGTCGCAGCCATTTTCGCAGCCGTGGTCGCAGCCATTATCGCAGCCGAGGTCGCAGCCATTTTCGCAGCCGTTGTCGCAAACATTTTTTCGCAGCCGTGGTCGCAGTCATTTTCGCAGCCGTGATCGCAGCCCATTTTTCCCAGCTGTGGTCGCAGCCATTTTTGCAGCCGTGGTCGTAGCTATTTTCGCAGCCGTGGCCGCAGCCATTGTTTCGCAGCCGTCGTCGCAACCATTTTGTCGCAGCCGTGGTCGCAGCCATTTTCGCAGCCGTGATCGCAGCAATTGTTTCGCAGCCGTCGTCGCAGCCATTTTCACAGCCGTGGTCACACCCAATTTTTCGCAGCCATTTTCGCAGCCGTGGTCCAAGCCATTTTTTCGCAGCCGTCGACGCAGCCATTTTCGTAGTCGTGGTCGCAGCGATATTACGCAGCCGTGGTTGCAGCCATTTTCGCAGCCGTGGTTGCAGCCATTTTTTAGAAGCCGTTGTCGCAGCCATTATTTCGCAGCCGTGGTCGCAGCCATATTTTCGCAGCCGTGGTCACAGCAATTTTCGCATCCGTGGTCGCAGCCATTATCGCAGCCGTGGTCGCAGCCATTTTCGCAGCTGGTGTCGCAAACATTTTTTCGCAGCCGTGGTCGCAGTCATTTTCGCAGCCGTGATCGCAGCCCATTTTCGCAGCTGTGGTCGCAGCCATTCTCGCAGCTGTGGTCGCAGCACTTTTCGCAGCCGTTGTCGCAGCCATTATCGATACGCATCGATATCATTTTCACAGGCGTTATTTGTGCTCAGTCGTTGTCTGTGTCGCAACCGCAGCCGTGGTCGCAGCCATTGTTTCTCAGATGTCGTCGCAGCCATTTTGTCGCAGCCGTGGTCGCAGTCATTTTTGCAGCCGTGATCGCAGCCCATTTTTCGCAGCTGTGGTCGCAGCCATTTTCGCAGCTGTGGTCGCAGCCATTTTCGCAGCCGTTGTCGCAGCCATTATCGATACGCAACTGCTGCCTGCGTTAAAGTCATTTTCACAGGCGTTATTTGTGCTCAGTCGTTGTCTGTGTCGCAACCGCAGCCGTGATCGCAGCCATTGTTTCGCAGCCGTCGTCGCAGCCATTTTGTCGCAGCCGTGGTCGCAGCCATTTTCGCAGACGTGGTCGCAGCCATTGTTTCGCAGCCGTCGTCGCAGACATTTTCGCAGCCGTGGTCGCACCCATTTTTTCGCAGCCATGGTCGCAGCCATTTTCGCGGCCGTGTCGCAGCCATTTTCGCAGCCGTGGTCCCAGCCATTTTTTCGCAGCCGTCGACGTAGACATTTTCGTAGTCGTCGTCGCAGCCATTTTGTCGCAGCCGTGGTCGCAGCCATTTTCGCAGCCGTGGTCGCAGCCATTGTTTCGCAGCCGTCGTCGCAGCCATTTTCGCAGCCGTGTTTCGCAGCCGTCGTCGCAGCCATTTTGTCGCAGCTGTGGTCGCAGCCATTGTTTCGCAGCCGTCGTCGCAGCCATTTTCGCAGCCGTGGTCGCACCCATTTTTTCGCAGCCATGGTCGCAGCCATTTTCGCGGCCGTGTCACAGCCATTTTCGCAGCCGTGGTCCCAGCCATTTTTTCGCAGCCGTCGTCATAGCCATTTTCGTAGTCCTGGTCGCAGCCATATTACGCAGCCGTGGTTGCAGCCATTTTCACAGCCGTGGTTGCAGCCATTTTTTAGAAGCCGTGGCCGCAGCCATTTTTCGCAGCTGTGGTCGCAGCCATTTTGTTCGCAGCCGTGGTCGCAGCCATTTTCGCAGCCGTGGTCGCAGCTCTTTTCGCGGCCGTAGTCGCAGCTATTTTCGCAGCCGTGGTCGCAGCCATTTTCGCAGCCATTATCGATACGCAACTACTCCCTGCGTCGCAGTCATTTTTACAGCCGTTATTTGTGCTCAGTCGTTGTCTGTGTCGCAACCGCAGCCGTCGTCGCAGCCATTGTTTCGCAGCCGTCGTCGCAGCCGTTTTCGTAGTCGTGGTCGCAGCCATATTACGCAGCTGTGGATGCAGCCATTTTCACAGCCGTGGTTGCAGCCATTTTTTAGAAGCCGTGGTCGCAGCCATTTTTCGCAGCCGTGGTCGCAGTCATTTTTTTCGCAGCCGTGGTCGCAGCCATTTTCGCAGCCGTGGTCGCAGCCATTATCGCAGCCGAGGTCGCAGCCATTTTCGCAGCCGTTGTCGCAAACATTTTTTCGCAGCCGTGGTCGCAGTCATTTTCGCAGCCGTGATCGCAGCCCATTTTTCCCAGCTGTGGTCGCAGCCATTTTTGCAGCCGTGGTCGTAGCTATTTTCGCAGCCGTGGCCGCAGCCATTGTTTCGCAGCCGTCGTCGCAACCATTTTGTCGCAGCCGTGGTCGCAGCCATTTTCGCAGCCGTGATCGCAGCAATTGTTTCGCAGCCGTCGTCGCAGCCATTTTCACAGCCGTGGTCGCACCCAATTTTTCGCAGCCATTTTCGCAGCCGTGGTCCAAGCCATTTTTTCGCAGCCGTCGACGCAGCCATTTTCGTAGTCGTGGTCGCAGCGATATTACGCAGCCGTGGTTGCAGCCATTTTCGCAGCCGTGGTTGCAGCCATTTTTTAGAAGCCGTTGTCGCAGCCATTTTTTCGCAGCCGTGGTCGCAGCCATATTTTCGCAGCCGTGGTCACAGCAATTTTCGCATCCGTGGTCGCAGCCATTATCGCAGCCGTGGTCGCAGCCATTTTCGCAGCCGTGGTCGCAGCCATTTTCGCAGCCGTCGTCGCAGCCATTTTGTCGCAGTCTGTGCCGCCTCCGTTGTCGCCACCAGTTTCTGTGTAGCAGTTATCGTCGCAGTCTGTGCCGCCTTCGTTGTCGCAACCGTTTTCTGTGTCGCAGTCATCGTCGCAGTCTGTGCCACCTCCGTTGTCCCAACCGTTTTCTGTGTCGCAGTCGTCGTCGCAGTCTGTGCCGCCTCCGTTGTCAGAACCATATTCTGTGTCGCAGTCATCGTCGCAGTCTGTGCCGCCTCCGTTGTCACAACCGTTTTCTGTGTCGCAGTCGTCGTGGCAGTCTGTGCCGCCTCTGTTCTCGGCACCATTTTCTGTGTCGCAGTCGTCGTCGCAGTCTGTGCCGCCTCCGTTGTCACAACCGTTTCTGTGTCGCAGTCGTCGTGGCAGTCTGTGCCGCCTCTGTTCTCGGCACCATTTTCTGTGTCGCAGTCGTCGTTGCAGTCTGTGCCGCCTCCGTTGTCACATTTGCTGCCTACATGTATGTCACAACCGCTGTTTGCAACGCAGACATTTTTTTCGCAGCCGTCGTCGACGCCATTTTTTCGCAGCCTTCGTCGCAGCCATTTTCGCAGCTTTTTTTCGCAGCCGTGGTCGCAGCCATTTTCGCAGCCGTTGTCGCAAACATTTTACCGCAGCCGTGGTCGCAGTCATTTTCGCAGCCGTGGTCGCAGCCCTTTTTTCGCAACCGTGGGCGCAGCCATTTTTGCAGCCCTGGTCGTAGCCATTTTCGCAGCCGTGGTCGCAGCCATTATTTCGCAGCCGTGGTCGCAGCCATTATGTCGCAGCCGTGGTCGCAGCCATTTTCGCAGCCGTGGTCGCAGCCATTTTTCCCAGCCGTGTTCGCAGTCATTTTTGCAGCCGTGGTCACAGCTATTTTCGCAGCCGTGGTAGCAGCCATTTTTGTAGCGGTGGTCGCAGCTATTTTCGCAGCCGTGGTCGGAGCCATTTTTCGCAGCCGTGGTCGCAGACATTTTCGCGGCCGTAGTCGCAGCCATTTTCGCAGGAGTGGTTGCAGCTATTTTCGCAGCCGTGGTCGCAGCAATTTTCGCAGCCGTGGTCACAGCCATTTTCGCAGCCGTTGTCGCAGCCATTATCGATACGCAACTGCTGCCTGCGTCGCAGTCATTTTCACAGCCTTTATTTGTGCTCAGTCGTTGTCTGTGTCGCAACCGCAGCCGTGGTCGCAGCCATTGTTTCGCAGTCGTCGCCGCAGCCATTTTGTCGCAGCCGTGGTCGCAGCCATTTTCGCAGCCGTGGTCGCTGCCATTTTTCGGAGCCGTGGTCGCAGTCATTTTCGCAGCCGTGGTCGCAGCTATTTTCGCAGCCGTGGTAGCAGCCATTTTTGTAGCCATGGTCGCAGCCATTTTCGCAGCCGTGGTCGCAGCCATTTTTCGCAGCCGTGGTCGCAGCCATTTTCGCGGCCGTAGTCACAGGCATTTTCGCAGCCGTGGTCGCAGCCATTTTCGCAGCCGTGGTCGCAGCTATTTTCGCAGCCGTGGTCACAGCCGTGGTTGCAGCTATTTTTGCAGCCGTGGTCGCAGCCATTTTCGCAGCCGTTGTCGCAGCCATTATCGATACGCAACTGCTGCCTGCGTTGCAGTCATTTTCACAGCCGTTATTTTTGCTCAGTCGTTGTCTGTGTCACAACCGCTGCCTGTGCCGCAGTTGTATTCGCAGCCTTTGTCGGCGTCTCGGTCATTGTCGCAACCGTTGCCCGCATCTCAGTCGCTGTTGCAGCAGTTGTCTGCGTCACAATCCTTGCCTGTGTCTCGGTCGGTGTCACATCTGTTGCCGGTGTCGCTTTCATTGTCTGCACCACAGTCGATGTCAAAGCCGTTGTCTATGTCGTTGTCTAAGCCTCTACTGTTTTCTATGCTGCCGACATTGCCAGCACCACCTTCCATGGCAGCAGAGTATGAGAAGCCGGCCGTTGATAAGCAGTTTCATGCAGCATGGGCACCAAGCAAGACGCCTGCACTCGGTTAGCAATCCTGACCGGTGATAATGTATTAGGCGAATTTCCAAAATGTCATTTCCAATGCATACTAAGGGCAGAAGGAGAGTAGTATTTCTAAAAGTATGTCAAAATGTTCGAAATTATTTATTTTTAGCATCCCCCCACCTCACAACAGAGCAACCGAGTTTTTGCTGGGAGTGCCGATTCGAGCAACTGGTATGATGGCTCTGCTTGGAGCCGCTAGATGGCTCGCAGCTGAGCCAGCAAATGACTCCGCTTGGAGCAGGAGAATGACTCCGCATGGAGCCGGCAAATGACTTCGCATGGAGCCGGCGAATGACTCCGTATGGTGCCGGCAAATGACTCTGCATGGCGCCGGCGAATGACTCCGCATGGAGCCGGCAAATGACTCCGCATGGAGCCGGCGAATGACTCCGCATGGAGCCGGCGAATGACTCTGCATCTAGCCGGCGAATGACTCCGTATGGAGCCGGCGAATGACTCCGCATGGAGCCGCCAAATTACTCCGCATGGAGCCGCCAATTACTCTGCAATGAGCCGCCGAATGACTCCGCATGGAGCCGTCAATGCCTCCGCATGGAGCCGCCAATGACTCTGAGTAGAGCTGCCAAATGCTAAATATATAGAGATGCATAACCAGTTGAGAGCATATTATATTCTCATGGACTATACAGATACCGTCATGTGTGCGCCAGAAACATGAGATGAGCAAGTGGGTGGGAGGGTGGGAAGGAAACCGTTTGGGAACACATGTTCCGCAAGTTTCACGCTCGAAAGTCCAAACAGCAATGACATGCAAGAGACATTGTAGGGCGTGTGCCCACGTGACATGCGCATGCGTGCAGGTTGGGCCAGCTCGCTGGGCTGGCTGCTAACTCGCGTTAGCATGCTAACGCTCATCGCTCAGAAAATGTACGTGTTTAGCACCCCCCACCCCCCCCCCCCCCCAAAAAAAACACAGGCTTAGGGCGCGTTCAGACTGGTGTAAAAAGCAAGCGGAATGTGAAAGTTGTCACGGTGAATCGGTTCCCGCCAGCGCAAACACGGAAAAGGTTTCCCACCACCAAGGTTTCCCACCACCAAGGTTTCCCACCACCAAGGTTTCCCACCACCAAGGTTTCCCACCACCAAGGTTTCCCACCACCAAGGTTTCCCACCACCAAGGTTTCCCACCACCAAGGTTTCCCACCACCAAGGTTTCCCACCACCAAGGTTTCCCACCACCAAGGTTTCCCACCACCAAGGTTTCCCACCACCAAGGTTTCCCACCACCAAGGTTTCCCACCACCAAGGTTTCCCACCACCAAGGTTTCCCACCACCAAGGTTTCCCACCACCAAGGTTTCCCACCACCAAGGTTTCCCACCACCAAGGTTTCCCACCACCAAGGTTTCCCACCACCAAGGTTTCCCACCACCAAGGTTTCCCACCACCAAGGGCACCACTGTGCAGCCCGGTGGGATGCAGATTGCAGCGGAACACGGCGGGAGCACTTTTGATTATTTTGAGTTTTGACTTCTAGACTGCCAACTTCTTCCATAATGCCGAATGTTCGGCTCAGCAATGGAGAGGGAGCGCATGGAGCTGTACGTGGTGATTTTTGAGGGCTCTGCAGGGAAACCGTTGACTGCAAACGAGAGGCATACTCTGATCGCTGAGCGGATGAATGCCACCCAAGCAGCACACACTCTGGAAATCGTGTTCTTTCCGTAGACAAGCACAAGCCAAAGGACAATGATCCAGTATCTCAACAGACTGAATTAGTTCATGTTGATGTCCCCTGAACTCAAGCTCAGTCAAATCAAACTATTCCGATGTCAATTGATTATGTAAAGAGCGTGTCAAAGTTTGCACTTCCTCCGTTAACAAAAACTTCGTGATGGATTTTCGATGGATATGAAAACGCTTAGAACAGGTCAAGAACAGTTTGCATCGACTGTAAATAACTCGACGAAGGTGGTTCAGCCTATGTACAGTGTCCTTACAAGAGAAACTGTTGGCGGAATGAGCAGAGAGCTCAGTTTGCGTCGCTTTCGCTCGACTCATGTTTGACCCTGTGTCGCTGTCGTCATCCGCTGCACGCGAGTCGTCATCTCTCTCGAGTTGCTGTTCAGCTGCGGCGTTGGGAATGGTGTTGGAGTAGAAGTTGCTGAGGAGACGTCGCGGAGGGGCGAGCTTTCCTGCGGAGGTATGACTTTGGCCGTATTTCAGCATGGTCGAGTGGAAAAATTCAAAAAGGTTTCTTTCAAGAAAAACCCAAAAGGAAGACGGGGGGCGTGTCCTCAGCGCTCGAAGAGATGTTCTACTATCTGCCGGTGTATAGTTCTTGCCAATTGAGGATGTAGCTGGCTGTTTTGCCAGCGCTTGTAAATTGGCTATTTTCAAGACGATTATTTGTTGCGCCAGGGGGTGATTGCCCTCGTCTTCTGAGGTCCTGGCTTGGCTAAGAGGTACTGCTCCAGACACTCTTCTAAGGTGAGGCAATGTTGGCTTGATGTAGGGAGTTCAGTTCCGGTCGCTGAAAAGCGAAAAATGCAGTCACAGCTCGCCTGTACAAAGTGAATGGGCGCCTCGTGGCTGCAGTTCGAGATGCAGTTCGAGGCCCAAGTATCTTCTCCCGCGGCCTTTTCGGCCGTGTCGATGCTATTTTTAGGGAGCTAAGGTCATTACCTTCACAATGGTGCCACACATGCCATGCTTCCAAAAATAATGCCTCTGAGCTTGGCACGGATGCACTTCGAAGTACTAATTTTGACCAGATCCGTACTCGGCCCCGTGAGGAACACCCGATTTTCGTTTTCAGCGGCCTCAAATTAGCCTAACCCAAGAGGATTCAAGAACATTGAGGCTCACGCCTTATCGCGGTAGAAGGAAAATGATCACAGAAACCAGCCCACGGCGATTTCCTGGTGGTAGAGGAAAAAAATCAAGTGAACTGCGCGCACACTGTAAAAGCAGTGACGGTGAAAACGTGTGACTTGTGCAAGTAGGCGCGCACGGCCTGCGTGCACACTGCATGCATGCACACATCCTGTATCGCAATGTATGCACCAGATAGTGCAGTGCTGGACGGAAACCACACGGCTCACATACATACTTGCATTTACTTCCGTGACTAATTTCTCCCCCGTTTTCCGATCTTCAATCGACTATAACTCTAGATTGTCTTGGAATTTAGGGTTCCGGTTGTTTCTCACATCTTCAAGGTGTAGAAAACTAGTGTTTTATGCGAAACTCGCGAATTTGGTTTTTCAATTGAAGTCCCTACTTGATGGAGTATTGTTCGTAGCTTGTTCGTATACGCTGTGGTGTGACTCATTTGTACACCCATAAATAATGTGATATTTAGGCCATTTCGATTGGTCCGTATGTTGTAGTCTTTTGGCCGCTGAGTCGACTGGTTTTGGTCCGAAAAGGCTGCGATGCAGCGTTCGGCCCTTATTCCCAATCGAACATAGTTGAGTAAGCGGTCACGTGCTCATGCGTACACCAGTTGCCTGGTCACCGTGCCTGCACTGGCTGCAGGCTACAATTTTCACATCAAGGTTCAACTCATTGGTTCAAAGCAGGGAGTCGTAAGAGGCTTTTACGACTCCCTGGTTCAAAGGTTCAACTCGAGTGACATAAACGGGCCCAAATGTAAATGAGCACGTGACCACTTACTCAACCGTGTTCGATTGAGAATAAGGGCCGAACGCTGCATCGCAGCCTTTTCGAACCAAAACCAGTTGACTCAGCCGCCAAAAGACTACAACATACGAACCAATCGCGGTCATCCGCGCTTTTATAAGAACGAAACGGCGTTTTTAGTGACTTTTACATACTAATCCCTATCTAGTAGGGCGCAGTCACCCAGTTTCGGTGGAAGTGCGCGAGTTCGATTGGGAATACAGGAGGAAGGGAGAGTCTCAGCTTCCTCGGACAAAGACCATTCGACTCAGCACCCCGAAGACTACAACTGGTGAAAATTTGATTTTAGGGTATACTTCCCCTTTAAGTTTTTTTTTGGACCTTGGCGGATCCAAAGGATCCACTCAATCGATCAGGATCCGGATCCAACCAAACGAACATGCCCTAAGCGAGTTCCACGTTACGTCCAACCTCATACCTGCGCTGGGAAGCTGGCCTCTCCGCAACATCTAGCCAGGAATTTCTAATCCAACACTACTCCCATCGCTGCAGAGCAAACTATACTGAGGAACGGTTTCAAATTAAAAAAAAATGCGTGCAAAACCTCAGTCAGTTTGGCATCAACTGGCGCACGAGAAAATGTTGGGGTTGGAAGGAGAATCTTGTCATTTGGAGTGACAAGTGATCACCGCTACTTTTCCCTGTATACTTTGTTCTGCAGCGTAAGGAGCAGTGTTGGAGTAGAAATTGCTGACTAGACCAGCTTTCCAGAGCAGGTGTGAGTTTGTACGTATGTCAGCATGGTAGAGTGGAACAATACAAAAAATAGACTTCAAGAAAAGCCAAACAGGATGATGGGGGACATTTCCTCAGTACTAGAAAAGGTGTTCTTCTATCTGCCAATATATAGTTCATGATAGTTGAAGACGTAGCTTGAGGTTTTATCATCGCTTGTATATCGGCTGTTTTCGACATTATTACTTGTTACGTCAGGGGTGCTGGCTCTAGTCTTCTGTGATGCTGGCGTGGCCAAGCGATGCTACCTCCCGGACCCCTTCTAAGGTGAGGAGGCAATGTTAGCTTGATTTCGTTTTGTTGATAGTTTATTTTGTGTACGCGCCTGTGGTGTGGTTTGGTTCTACACACATACACATACATTATGGGATTTTAGGTACGCCATTTTTCAGGGTACGCCATTTTCAAGGGATTTTCACAGTCACTTAACACCTGAAAAGGAAACTTAACTGCAACATTAGAGCGAAAGAGGAGAGATCAACTTGCACACTTGTTCTGGTTTTCTCAGACATGCAGTTTCGTAATAGTTGCACCTTCTGTGTTTAAAGTACTGCTTACCCAAGCAAAGTCCTGAACAGGCCATACCACTCCTTTGCCCTGTCAGCAAAACATCGCACAAATACAAAAGAACGTACTTTGATATAACGTTATGTAGAACCAAAGCTTGCACACATACATACGTACACCTGACCACACACTACACACACTCATGCATGCAGACACAAATATCCCAGGCCCGTCGCATCGACTTTAGAGGTGGGGGCGGCCATGGAAGGGGGGGGGGGAGATGCGGCCTCCCCGGCAAAAAAAATCTACAATTGAAGCCTATTGCAAGAATTTCCGGGCATTTGGTGCCATTTCAGTGGAACTATAATGAACGACCTTTTTGATTCGGCAACAAACCAAGAAGATGCTACGATCGGGGACAATAATTTCTTTTTTATCCTCCCCGGGAAAATATTTCAAAAATTGAAGCCAATTGCAAGCATTTTCAGGCATTTGGTGCCATTTCAGTGTAACTGCAATGAATGACTTTTTGATTCTGCAACAAACCACGATAGGGGACAGGGATTCTTCATTATTTGCCACGGTTGCACTGAGCTGCGGATATTGCGCTTTGTTGCACATAGCCAGCAATCGCATGTCATCACGAACATTCAAAATCAACATGATTTTGCGAATCGACCTTTTTTCAGCATCACTTTTCAAAGAGGACAAAGCAAAGTCGGCCGAAAGAAGCCCAGAGGAAGAAAATCACCCTCTCCACTTTGCCATCACGATACTGACATAGATACGAGACGAAACAATTAAAAAATCCAGAAGAAAACTGATCGGCCATCATCGCGCTGACTTTGGTCTGAGAATTTTTATCACGATCAAAAATGTACAAGGAGCACTCAAAATAAGCTACAGATGTACCTTTATCACTCTCTACTCCTTTTTCAAGACACAAAAGTCGACTCTCCACTTTCAAACCAGGAACCAGACATACCAGTGGTCCTTTTCAGCTGCTCCACGAGCGCAGGAAATGTTTACCAAAGGGCGCAGAGCAGCATCTATTCCAGAAAAAGAGCTAAAATACGAGTGAGACTGCATGCCTAAGTACATGCGTGAGTACATGCAGAAAATAGTCAATTTCAGCGTTTCTGCTCCAAACGGCAACTTGCTTCGACTAGCTACAAAGATTACACCAAAGGATCAAACAACCGTTTTCTTCATTTTCTTGACAGGTGGGATCCTTGTGCTTGGCCCAGCACGCCAAAAATCACACCTCGGAGGAGTACAAAAATTACAACTCCCAGATGTCCTCGATTGCTGGCCATGAGTGTGCTCCGAGAAAAATGCTGGCGAAAAAGTGTGGTGGCTGTGACGGCCTTGTCACATCCATCCATGCACAGGCATGCATACACAGAATCGATTCTGCTCCATTCATTTCGCAACCGGAATCGGATCTGCACTCAACAAACGCAGTCGCGTGCATCAAACAAACGCACCCGAACCAAGACACGGCGGAAGGACTTTGGAATGTTGTCGGAATGACACCAAACAAACGCAACCTCATCTTCTCTACAGAAAAATGGAACAGATTACGTAGAGACGTCCGCTCCAGCGCAACGCTGGACCTTCAAAGCTGCAGTGGTACCCCTTACACACGGCTGTTTCGCGTGATTCAAAAGGCAAGATGGCGTCCTTTTACACATTTTTGGTAAAAACCCACCTTTTTAACGCCTTGGCGGTGCCCACCCAGAGATTACACGCAGTGCAAGGAAATATTTTTTTGCTTGGTGCCAAAAGAGCTACAGAGCTACAAAAAAACATTGTCGAGTTGTTTGGAGTTCGTCTCGTTGTAGGCCAAGTCAAGTGGTTTTGAAGTGTAGTCTTCGCTGTCTTGACGTGGAGTTTCGATAAAAGATGAAGGCGACATCTGCCAGACCCAGTGACTCTTCGGTTTATGCCGTTCTTCGACACAACATCATTTTCGTGCAGGAACTATTGTTATTACTTCTACAATAATTATAGTAGTTCAAGTTCTAGTATTACGGATCATGTCACAGTCAGTGCATTGTCCTCTACTTGCCAGCTGTGGACGAGGAACGTTGTGTAGTTCCTGCACGTGCTCAGCACCTGAACTGTACGTTCCTTTAGAGTTTAGTTCAGGAATCAGGGCTACCCGTAGATGTGTTGACGCATGCCACCTGGTGGCTGAATCAGTGCACGTGATTCTCAACCTGGCAGGAGGAAGCAAAGAATTTTCATGGACACTCGCTTGAGTATTCTGACAAGTCCCCCCCCCCCCCTTTCTGGTGCTGTTCTGTTGGCACACTGCATCTGCATGGCGAGCCTGGGACAGGCATGCTCCCATGCAGCTGCTGTACTATTCTGGCTGGATTCTGATATGAGATCACAAGGCTAGCACAGCAGGATCTTCACAGCAGGATCTGCACAGTGGCTGAACATCAGCAGTAAAGAAGGTGCAGTATAAGAAGTAGTAAATTCGATTTCAGTGGTGCAGAACAGTTTTGATTTCAAATTGCATCGCTGCATTGTATTTTGACTTTTGTCTCATGTTTGAAGTAATCAGTTACAGTTTTGCTGTTCAAATGATTTCTGAATGTATCAGAGTGATAATGTTGACCTACCTATGGCCCGCCACCACCCGCGCTGATGTTGTGAGCGACAAAACAGTTCACTTCTCCATAGGAAGCTAGATTTGGGAATTTTCCCTTGGCTTTAATACTGCAATTGTTGTGCATTATAAATTAAGCACTGGTGTGTCGGCAGTGTGGTTGGTAGGTACTGCACGACCAAGACCTTTAGACGGTCAACATCTTTGTTTGTGTTCTGCAGGCCAGAGCGAAGGAGGTTGAATTTGTGGTGTATTAATTCACCGCCTTCCTCTCCAAGAGTACATACATGCGAAGGCGTGGCTCGCCCGAACAGTGTGGCTTCGTCAATATCGACACCCAACAAACTCTCCCCTGTGTTTTGGCTCTTGTTATCCACCGAGCACGCCCCCTTAAGATTCTTCTCCTGCTTTGGTCTACCTCCCTTTCTTGCACTCTCAATCCACCCACATACAATGCATTTATCATCTGTGTGCAGCATCCAGGCTAGTACATTTGGCAGAGCCTTACTACAGCCACCACCACCACTATCCCCTCCCTTAATATCACCACCAACATCACACGGTGTTTCACTTTCTGCTGACTTCTGGATAAATAGTAAGCATGCCCTACAGAAATGTGTGGGGTGGACACCACTTTCATCTTTTTCTACCTCGATACCTAGAACATTGAAGATCTGCAATGCATAATCGTTCACTAGATAAAATAAATAGGGGGCTCCAAGACTTCCGACCACTCCGATGGCTGGGCAGTTTACATCCACCCAAGCGACACAACATACCCACATGCTCAAGGTGAAAATTCAAATTTTTGAAATCAGAGCTCATTGTTCAGCGATAAGAGACGTCAGAAAGAACACCATGCACACAAAACTACCCTACAGATCACAATGACACTAACGTATTTTGTAGATGAAGGTTTCCGCTATACAAATAAACTTCCCTCGCCGCCACCAAAACTTCCCCAACTAGCTACCCAGGGCAGTTTCCCTGGGCTACGTACAGCAAAAGACACGCTCAAAAAGGAGTAAGAAATCGACAAGAAACGCTTGAAAAGTCGCTCGCTCGAAGAAAGAAGCACTCGTTTTTTACACGCGATTGTACTACAGCTACTGTACTCTCACACGAGGCTATTTTTGTTGTTTTCAGTGTCTCAGGCTCCGCTCGGTGAGGCCGAGAAGCCGCGTGTAGAGAGCTGGCCCTGAGAAAATTCTCAGCCCTTGAGTACGCTTGAGTACGGGAAAATCCCCTACTTCGGTGACTGCTGGCCTGGCCTCGAACCCGAGATGCTGTGCACGGGTTTTTGCAGTCTGAATCAGCCGTGTACACTATTGGTCACAGCCTGTGCATGTTGTATTCCTTGTTCAATACCGGCAACAGTAGCTCATGCCATGTTTGACAATGGATCAATACTATTGATCTCCAGCTGACTATCACATTTTTTCTCTTTTTTATTCCCACTTCACTACCTCCTTATTGGGAAGAAATGCCCGTTGGGATTTGCAAAATACAACAAAGTCAAAAAAAGAATTAGCCTGGTATACACCACATGGCTGGTTGACGTGGCTTTTCTGGCCAGTGAATGCTCTCTCTCTCTCTCTCTCTCTCTCTCTCTCTCTCTCTCTCTCTCTCTCTCTCTCTCTCTCTCTCTCTCTCTCTCTCTCTCTCTCTCTCACTCTCTCTCTCTCTCTCTCTCTCTCTCTCTCTCTCTCTCTCTCTCTCTCGCGCACACACACGCACAGATCAACGCACGCGCACGCGCACGCGCACACCACCCCCACCCCCTCCCCCACAAACACACATCTATATGTTGCGAAATACGATTCAATTATAATTTACGCACATTGTCGTATATGGTTCTTGTCTTGTAGAATCCAGTGTCTGAAGTCATGGTCTAGTCTATAATTATGTGAGTATAGTAGGATGTGTGCCGTGTATTGTATGAGGTGCATGCAAGAGTGCGTATAGTCAGAGACTGACTTGCATTAGTAGTGCTAGCTCGGTCAGAGAGCGAGGGTGATCAGTGGTGCGTCCGTGGTCTGGTTGTTTGGTCTGGGTCATGTGGTCTGTACGCTTTCGTCCCTGATTGGTCTTCGCATCATATCAATGTGTGCCCCTTTGAAGTTGAAGTACTCGACATGACTCCCAACCAGGGTACAAGCAACCCGGTGTTCTTCTTCCAAACGGGTCCAAATACCCCCCCCCCCCGCCCGCAACGGGTCACTGACCCCCGCTTGACCCGGCTCTGGAGCAGACACTACCGCGGACTATGGATGGAGTGCATGGAACATACAGTATACAGCACACAAGGCTGACAGCAGAGAGCCAGACCAGAACTAACAATTACCATTACAAGATCACGCATATAGCGTACAGCAATCAAAAGCAAAGCGCATTCATACATGCCATTCCTACCTGATGGTGGAACTTGTCAACCAGATCCACATTCTTTGAATTCGCTGCCGACTATATTATTCTTTGCTATTGTCGCTCTGTCTATCCTCTCGCCTTTCTTCAACACTCAAGTCTTCTGTAGAACTTCTTTCCAGTCGGTCTTTCTGCTCTTCTCTCTACGCTTCATCTCAACAACGTTTCTCTTCTCCATTTCTTCGTTCCTGTACTTCTCTAAACTTCTCTAGTACCGGTATCTTTCATTAGTTAGTTCTCTTCGTTTGAATGATTTTCTTCAACATGATCATGATGATCATTACTAGTCGACGGTGTTTTTGCACTTTGAGCTTGATTTTCTTTCATGTCTTTTTTGCCGAATGTACAGTGCGATAGCGCTAGTAGTAGTGCGCTGTCGACATGACTATCATCCTGGTCATGTCGTGCACTACACACGTACACATGCACTACACACATGCACTGAGTCTGTCTGTCTACGTCAACAATCTACAGTGCGTTTTTTTATAATAGACTCTGAAAACCTTGAGAACGTATACGTACTCAAGGACACTTTTGAGAAAATGTCATGCGAGTTGCGTCACGAAAATCTGCGCGCGAAATTCGAAAAACCAGGTGTGACTCGTGGCATTTCGCCATCTTGTTCAGAGTGTCCTTCGAGCTCCTTGCCTCGTGGCCGGAGGAATCATTTTGTTGCTGACTGCTCTGTGGCCCTATTTTGCTTTTTCTCGAGTGTCTTTTCGTTCGTGGCAACTTGTTCTCTCGACATGCCACATAATTATAACAAAACGCGAACGGGCCATGGTACATGGTGGTGTCTGTTTTACAATTTGTTGCGAAGACGAGGAGAACAATGGCTGGGCATCGAATTGGTCCCAAGTATTCCATTCGCCATGCTGCTGTTGCGTGTGGCGTCAGCATTTCCACCATGAACAGATGTACCAGGGATGCTGACGGCGAAAATCAGCGTGCTGCGTTGGCCTTGTCTGTCTCCAGTGATGAAGGCAACGAGAGTGACAATCCCCGATGTGAGACTCGTGCCATGAAACCACTCAACCCTGACGGATTTGCTTTGGACTGTATAAGAAATAATTTACGGATTCTATGCTGCGAAGGAGGACCCAACACTGGACAAAGTTCCTGCTCGCTGCAGAGAAACCTTCGACGATTTTCCAGACATGAGCAAAACTAGCTCTTGGAAATGTTGCGTTCCATGGGATTCCAGTGTGGCAAGACCAGAGGTATCACACAAATAATGATGGAACAGCACAGAATTGTGTCATGGCGGCATCGCTACCTGTGAGACATACCTGGATGAGACGTGGGTCAATGCGCGTCACACAGGTACTAGGAGGTGGTACGA
Source organism: Sycon ciliatum (assembly GCF_964019385.1). Lineage (NCBI taxonomy): Eukaryota > Metazoa > Porifera > Calcarea > Leucosolenida > Sycettidae > Sycon > Sycon ciliatum. Next base: position 30,300,996 of record NC_088645.1, read on the forward strand.
CAATGGTGACAGGAGTGTATAGGCAAGCAACCAAATGAAGCACCATCAGGTAAAGGCAAGCGCGTTATTGTTCTGCATACTGGTGGACGGGACAGATTCGTGAAAAACAGCGCCGATGTGTTCGTGACTGGAGGCCGGCGCCAACGATGATATACGTCGTCGGCTGTCCGAGCACATCTGTTCACTGTGTAATACTGTCGTCACAAGTGCAACACAAAACACGGAATTATTGGGGCCGTTTCGTTCCTCGCTGGTCTTCTACTATTCGCAGATGTTGAACCAGACACAACTGTGACCTATTTGCATTGTGTGTGTGTGTGTGTGTTTGTGTGTTTGTGTGTGTTTGTGTGTTTGTAAAACTGCTCATGCTTCCTTTTTGTTAGTCTCTTTATGGGAGCTGTGTGAATTGCCTTTGTAATTTGTTGTGGTGTTTGAATTTTCACTGCATTCTTTCAGGGATCGAGGGAAGTTTCCTACATGCATGCTGGAATGTTTTGATTTATTGAGCTAATTGCAATACAGGATTTGAATTATTCAGTACAGTTTGCCACAATAAGTCGTGAAAAGCCACGACTCACTGATTTCCTACAAAGGTTAGGAGAACTGCAGGCAGCAGTGCACAACTGCACAGCCATGTGCATGTACATGCATGCGCTGTACTGGATTCGAACTCATGCCGGGCACCATGCAAGTGATGAGCTTTCCTGGCTAAAACTTCCGTTTAAAAATCAAAATCCACTGAAAACCATTTAAAACCGGATTTCCAGCCGAAACCCGGCCGAATATCTAACTTTGACAATTATTATTATTCCGACTCCAAAACTTAATTTTCTTCGATCCAAGACCCACACAAACGCAGCTGTGAAGAAAAAATTTCAAATTTGGAATGAGAACAAACTAAAAAATCAAAATCGACAATGGTCTGTTATAAAAAAACGCACTGTAGTCGGTGCATGTGCGCACGTCACGTGCGCTGTGTGTGAATAATGCATGCAGAGCAGCTACTGTTGTAGACATGGAAATCCGGTCGCACGTCTAGCGGCCCCAGGGCGCTGGCCATGCAGCCGTGGACAAGCTGCACCCACATGCGCTGCAGCGCGCTCGTCGCATCGGATCAACATGTGCACTGTACGCAGCGTTCTGTACGCGCGCTGAGGGCGCCGGCCCCGCGTCAATCGACTGGATTTCCATGTCCGCTACAGTACATGACATACATACATGTGATTGTAGTCAGTGTAGCTAGCTAGCCATGCGCTTTCTTTGATAGTTGCTGTTTCTGTGAGACGCGTGAGGGCGAAATGCTATGCCTCCATTTTCGTAGATGATCTTGCCTCTTGGTGCGCGAGGCGCCGAGCCCATCTCCTGTCTTTTTTTTGTTCAGAGGTTTTCAGAATGGCAAGTACCGAGAGTAAATACCCCCTCCCCCCCCCCCCCCCCACCGTGAAAAGTGCAACAAGTATTTGCTGCAGGTTGAACTGGCAAACAGCCACCGAGTCACCGACGCCCTATAAAACGGTATAGACCAGCGCCTCGCTAGCGTCTTCCCTCCCTCCTCTCCTCTCTCATTCTGCATCTCTCACGACCATCTAGCATCTACCCATTGTCCCCTTTCCTCTCTATTATTTTTATTCTGTTTTTCTTCTTGAACTCTGTTACTCTTTCACGAATGCTTGATATTTCTGTGAGTTTGAGATCCCCTGGACAGGCCTAGAGCCTCTGGGTAATCCTTTTAAAACTTCGATAAATTGGTGTTTGTGCTTGGTGGGAAGTATACCTCCATATACATATACTACATTACACTTATCAATGGGGCAAGGCATTTTACATTCATTTTTCATTTCTATCCAGAGACCTTTTGTCAGTCTTCTTGTTCGTCCCTTTGAGAGTAGTCTCCATTTCCGTCTTGTCAATAATATAAATGTAAAACACCAAAAAAATGCAACCACCATTCATTACCTCTTTCTCCTTCCCTCCTTCTTATCAACCACCACACCACACCGCTGCGCTCTCCGGCTGACCTCAATGCTGCTACTTACCCCTCTTGATCCTTCCGTCCTCATAAAGTAAAAATAAAATAAACAGCCATGGGCTGGTGGTGGTGTGTGAGGGGGTGGGTTGTACATGTAGTACATGTAGTCCTACTGGCCCAAGTTGAACAACAAAAATGTATGACATGTACCACGACTTGTTTTTTGCTGCTACATGTACATGTTGTGGAAGAAGAAGGACATACACTGGCATTGACACAGGGATATTCATCGCTTACAGCTTGCGCTTGCCTTACCGTCTACACACATACATGTAGTGATGTAGCTTTAGCTGATCGATCCTCTTCAATTTTCCCCTCCATTTAGCTCAAATTTCGTAGTGCGGACGAAGGAGTGGTTTTCCGTACAGATACGGAAAAATGCTGAAGGTTATCGTTTCCAAGAATTCACTCGAATGAAGAGCCAAGGATAAATTTATAGAAAAGAAAAAAGACCAATGAACTACAAGTTAGAAAGGGTTTGCTCCCCACATCGGAGCTCGCGCTATTCCGCCGACTTTACTTGACTTTCTTGCAGGTTTGCCGAGTCGAAGGTTCGATGGACTTCTCGTGTGCTCTGGATGGCAGTCGTGAGTCAGTCAAGTGTCAAGTAAAGTCGGCGGAATAGCGCGAGCTCCGATGTGGGGAGCAAACCCTTTCTTACAAATCATCGCCGAAGTCGCAACCACTACTTCGTACTGTTGTGCCCAGCGCGGGCTTGCGACTAGTTGGTTTGGAGGTGACAGCGTTGCGAATGACCGAGGGTCCTCGACGTCTGTCTCACCGTCCAGGAGCGACACTGACTCACGCTGCTATCTGATGTTAACGAGGTGTTTGTCGCGCTGGAAACGGAGCGTCTCTGTAAGTTTGTATCCCTGGTGATGTTTGTGCCTGGAGAGCACTATATAAGTGGTGCTCTTCAGGCACAATCTTCCTCAGCCTACTCAAGCTCAACTGATGAGGGGTGAATTCCCCGAAACACTGTGTATTGAGCAAGGAGTGGTGCTTTCTTGCAGGTTTGCCGAGTCGAAGGTTCGATGGACTTCTCGTGTGCTCTGGATGGCAGTCGTGAGTCAGTCAAGTGTCAAGTAAAGTCGGCGGAATAGCGCGAGCTCCGATGTGGGGAGCAAACCCTTTCTTACAAATCATCGCCGAAGTCGCAACCACTACTTCGAACTACAAGTTACGCTATAATGTCCACTCGTGCTTGTCTGCGTTGCACTCACCATCCCCTCCTGTTGTTTTTTCTATAACTTAGAACCTTCCAAGTTGGAAGGCTGTTGGAGTGCACATCCAAGATGTGCGAGAGCTGTTAGCCAGTTAGTTGTAGAACGCCAGTACCGTCGGTCAGTGTCGTGCAATGTTATCGCATGAGCTGATTCTTTAGTAACTGGTGGTGTTAGTGGACATTATAGCGTAGCTTGTAGTTCCTTGGTCCTTTTCTTTTCTATAAAGTTATCGTTTCCGTTCCCAAAGCGAACTCACGACGGCGGCTGAACACCGGGCAACCTGATATTGTGATAACCCCCTAGCGGCAGATGCAGCGCCTAACGCCAGTAACGGTGGGTGTGAGGGGATACCAATAAGTCTCACAACCACTGCAGGCACAAGTGCTGAGCCGCATGATGACTTGAACCAAGTACACTAGTAGTAGTACTCAGCAGTACATGACATTGTATTTCAATCATGCTCTTTAACCAACTCACTGTACATTGTACTTCAATCATGCTCTTTGACCAACTCACTGTACATTGTACTTCAATCATGCTCTTTGACCAACTCACTGTACATTGTACTTCAATCATGCTCTTTAACCAACTCACTGTACATTGTACTTCAATCATGCTCTTTAACCAACTCCCTGTACATTGTACTTCAATCATGCTCTTTAACCAACTCACTGTACATTGTACTTCAATCATGCTCTTTAACCAACTCACTGCACATTGTACTTCAATCATGCTCTTTAACCAACTCCCTGTACATTGTACTTCAATCATGCTCTTTGACCAACTCACTGCACATTGTACTTCAATCATGCTCTTTGACCAACTCACTGTACAGTGCCTGTCTGATCAACATGATCAACAGAAAAGCGCAAATAAACACAACCAACCAACCCATACGTATTGTACTGTCGCGGACATGGAAATCCAGTCGATTGACCGGGGCCGGCGCCCTCAGCGCGTACAGAACGTCGTCGTTGCATGCAGCGCACATGTTGACACTCTGCGACCAGCAGCAGCGCGTAATAGTAATACCAGGGAGTGGTGTAGACCCCCTCCCCTGGCAGGGGCGTAGCCAGGATAGTGATCAAGGGGGGGGGGGGTGCCACGACTTTCCCCACACAAAAGTACTGCACTTACATGTATGTTGGTCCTTTCATACACATTATTCCATCCGTGAAATGGGGGGGGAGCAAAATTCGCCCCTAATTCGACGCAGAAGATCAATCAGTGAATGGCAAATCTCCGACCAGGGAGTAGTAATAATTATGGTATTTTGCTACACCCTAGTCTGCTTCCAACTAATGATGGACTAAGTTCTGGATGCTGCTTTCTGAGAAATTCTCCAGAATTATCACACTCTCCATCGAACTTTTAAAGTGGGATTTCTCGAGCCATTTTTCCCCTTCGTCATGTTTGATAGTGCAGTAAGGCATCCTTGATCAAACCTACACTATTCCCCACAAAATCTCAAAATGCACTTCAATGTTACTTTCACTCTTCTACTGCTGTATCCACACTTGCAATGCATGAAAGAAACTTTGCTTTTCCACAACGAGAACATTTAACATCGAGAACTACATGTACATTATACAAAACATAGTGAGAACAAACTGCTATGTCTGACGTGTGCTTTCCGGCCATAGACCGCGTTGCTACTTCCTTGCTTCTACCAATGGCGCGTTTGTATGATTCTCTGCTTCTAACAAAACATGTGGAGTGTGATGCAAATCATGCGCTGAGCCTGCTGCGGCCTGATGTGACACTGCACAACGGCAGGTACGAAGCGGAGTTCCCTTGACTAGAAATTGCATTGCAAAATGGCCAATCATGAGACAAAAATTTTAAAGAGTCAACTGCATGTGAATTGGTTTCAGATACATTGTACTTGCAGGTCTGAACCAGGGAGTAGTACCTACTACTCCCTGGTCTAAAACAGGGATGGCTACAGACTCAGTGTGCGATGTGCAGAGTTGCGCATGTGATCAGCGGGTCTGCTATGGTTTCTCTCGAACGAGCTGTGAACCAAGATCGAAATTTTTGAAGGGGGTGCTTTGGCACCTGCCTGGTAATACTGCATGCCATGGCGGTATGGTCAGCGCCCTGGCCTGGGGCCGCTAGACGTGCGAACGGATTTCCATGTCCACGACAGTACAATGTCATGTACATGTACTATGGTCCATGGTGTGGAGCAGACTGCGAGTCTGTGACAGACCCGTCGACGACCACTGACACTGTCACTGATATCATGTACATGTACATGCATGACGGGTAGTTGTTACTGTTACAGCTACTAGTCCATCGGCCAAATCTCAGAAAGGGCCTCTTTCGACGAAGGTGATGCACTGAAGCTCCAACTAAACGCCCTTTGGCACACTAGCTCATGAGACCCCATAGAATACGAATCCGATTGTTGGACGTTGCCAATCCAGTCCAGGATAGTCGAACTGGGTCGAATACCTTCTTCCGATTTTTGTAATTTCGTCCACCATTACATCGTTCTCATCGACTTTTTTTCGCTTGGCGAATGTTCTTGAGCCGCTGAGCAGAATCTACGCACGCTCGAACACTTGAAATGCCTGCATGTTGACGGTTCGCAAGATTCTAGCGAGCTTGGTGGAAATCTATTATTTATGTTGACATTTTTGGGGGAATCTGAATTAGAACGGTAGAATCTCATTCGGAGAAGACGGCGTGTCGCCGCTGTCGGATTGTCGCTACTGTGTTTCAGACGTATTTGCTTGAACGTGCTATTGAGGATGGACAGAAGATGAAGTGACGGCTTTCTTGAACACGGACGTTGTGTCTACATTGTAGCTGAAACATCTTATATCTCATCTGGCGTCTAGAACGCAATTATTATGAGTTGTGAGTGCCAGCTGAGCTGAACACAAGCTGGACACCATTCGTCAGCTGGGAATTTGCATCGAAGCTCTTGATAGCCACGATAAGCATAATTATACAGAGGTAACCTTGTTTGACTCAATACGCATGCAGGTGTCCGTGATACCACTTGTGGCACTACAATGTAAATGGTGCAAAATTGATGCAACAGCGAATATGTACTTCGTACAATCACGAACAATTGTAAGGCAAGTGTTCATGCCTGTCATAGAAGAATTTCAGCCTGGAAGTCTTCTTGTCATGGTCATAAATAATACAGGACTTGAGTTGGCTCTGGACATAAACACACTTGTGGTGAATACGGTCATTATTGCGAGAAAAATATTTGCCACTGTATGTTAACACCTGATGCCGCACTACACGCAATATTTCATGCACATGTATGTGAGACTCAATTGCATCCACAAGGCCGTAGATGCATGTAAGCACACAATGCTGTACAGTATAAGTAGTAGTCGACATGTGGTGCCTTCCTGCTGCACATGCGGCAAGTTGGCAACGACAAATGACCTATCTGCACCGCACAGCGTGCGCTTAGAAAGGAATATTGCACACATAGTGCTATTTGTGTTCCGATATCGTTAAGCCGGTATACATGTACTAGTATCCTTATACATGTACCTGGTCACTCAATAGGCGATGCCGACTGTACTAATCTTATCCATATTACCCGACAGGCTATAGCACACTGCGTCAGATCACTATGCAACAAAACAAGAGCTTTGGAGCGAATATACACTGAAGCAAAGTAGGTTTCAACGGTACAGCACTAGTCACGACGCGGGGAGTTATGAGGATGGTTAGGCCGTGACACATAGATGATGATTGTTAATGATTCATGCACGGTGGAAAATTACCACCAATGGCAATGATATTGCTTTCACAACAACGACATCAGTAGGAGCAGTGACACAACCTTACTGCTCCAAGTAGGATTTACAAGCGAGTGAAGGGAGAGCAGACTGGTCTAATAGCAGACCGGGTCTAAGCAAGGAAGTAATCGGCATCAGAGGTGAGCTTGCACACCAGAAAACAGATGATGATCACCAAATACAGAGAATTTGGCTATGTGTATGTTTGTGTCACTGTGTGTGTTTGTGTGTATGCGTGCACATCTGTGTGTGAGAGAGAGGCAGACAGACAGATAGCATATGGTGGGAGGGATCAAGGTCTGACCTCAGAGTTAAATGCTGACGGTGTGGAATAGCAACAGTGCGAAATCGGGCAGGGTGGTTAATGGCCCACACTGGAGCCGAGTAGGAGCGCCAGTGGTTGAGGGCTAGCACAGGAGTAGCAGCAGCTCCAGCCTAGGAAGATCAGCTTCTGGATGAAAATCTCCCGGACACAGTAGGTACCAAGCTTCACTAGCGGATTGCCGGCAGGGGTGCACGGCGAGCACCCGTACGTCCCTCAAGCCAACAGAGCCGCAGTACTTGGACACGATCCAGGTGCTTACCCGCCAACAATGCTGAGAAGGCACTGGAGCCATACAGGATCTTATGATCGAGCATGACCACAGACTTGAAATACAGGGTCCGGCGTTGAATACTGAGACAGCTACGTCTCCTCCACAGAACACCACTCAGCCCCACCATTGCATTATTTTCGCTTTTTCATGATTTTTACAATTGTGTTAGAGCACACAGCACTCGATGCAACATTTACCAGTGACTAAATAACTCCGCGTCTCCGACCATAACTGCAGCGTTCCCGTGAGCCTGTTTGATTTCCGTCAGCCTGTTGAGATTATCTTCATCTCGTCACATGTGAGCCTGTGTATTTCATCCGTATCGTGGCACAATTACACAGACGCGATTTCCAACTCAGGCCGGTTCCGTTGCTCGAAGGGTTGGCGGTAAGAATTGCTACGCCGTCTGTGGCTGCATGGGAACTTGGCGAGTCGTCGTCTTTCTCCATAAATCCTGATCGTCACGCGAACAACAGCCACTATTGCCTAAAAACTACGACACAACAGTATCAAGCTCGCCCCAGCAGAAGGACACGAATGACGAGCGCTGAGACGGAGAAAGAGAGACAGGGTTAGCGAGAGCTGATTAGTGCAGGTACGCTGTCATCTCCTGAGGTAGTGGGCGAAGCAGCGAAGTGAAACGAAGGAAGATAGAACTTATTAGAAGGCATACGGAGGCACCAAAACCTATTGCCTGTCACATACTAAGTGCCATTTAGGGTTGACAGCTGTCAGCTGACAGCCTCAAAAATTTGAAAATCTGCTCAAAAAACTCTCGATCAGAACTCTGCGCACTCTCAAATGGAGCGCACAGTAAAAAACTCGGCGACGAAGAACGCTTCGTATCGACGCCCTGGACTGAATTCGGCACGTCCAACAAACGGAATAGTGTTCTCTGATATATTCTCTACGTGCTGGGTATGGTCGCGTTTAGTTGGAAGCTCAGTGCATCACCACTTTCGATTTTGAGACTTGGCCGATGGACTATACTTGTTGCCCTTTGTTGGGCAGAAGAGTCACCAGGTCACGTGGTCACGCTGACTGTTGACTACCACTACCGCCTAGTACCGGTATACCAGTAGTACATGTACTACAAAGTACAAGTGCTGAAGCCTGATAGTCACCAGGTCACGTGGTAATGCTGACTGATAACTAGTACTACTACTAGTAGTAGTACTAGTAGATACAAGTACCCTTACTACATTATAGCAATAAAAACTGCTTTATGGCAGTTTTCTAAAAAAAGTTATTGTGTTCTAGTCCATGGACCCCGTCTAAAAAGTAAGAAATTAACGAAATGTGATAGCTGAAAATTAAAATTTCACACAAAACCTCACAATAATCACAACACTTGAAATGCTGCTTTCAACCAGGGAGTAGTACAATACTACTCCCTGCTTTCAACACTAAACTTGTACTGCACCAACAATTGGCAACATGCATGCATAGGAAAGAGGATCGCGAGGGGAAGAGGTCTTCTGCATGTAGCTTTTCATTCTGTGTGTGATTATTGTGAGGTTTTGTGTGAAATTTTAATTTTCAGCTATCACATTTCGTTAATTTCTTACTTTTTAGACGGGGTCCATGGACTAGAACACAATAACTTTTTTTAGAAAACTGCCATAAAGCAGTTTTTATTGCTATAATTTCTTTTGTTTTTTCTGTCACCAATCAATGGAATGCCCTATATCAATATGTAAATGATGGCCTTCACATCATATCAATACCATATTATACGCATTGATGTGCAAGCCTTTTCTTGCAGAAAATGGCACTAGCATAATGCATGTTCTTCTGCGGGTAAACATGTGAGCATGCAGTGGTGGTTATACTTTTTTTATACGGAGGTCATTCTGTGCATGTTGCTGTTGCAGAATTTCATGACTCTGTCATAAAATTGTCTTGCCTTTCAGATATTTCAGATTTCTCCACCCTCAATCAGATTTATTTGAGAAATGTAGCCATGCGGCAGGTGCGTGTCGCAAATGTTTTTGTTGATTCTGTGTTTATAATGGTTTATAGTCATGGGTTATCGTGATAAGGTCATCCAGCATCATGTTGAAACTGAAATCGTAATCCTGTTGATGTCGATACAACTTTTGGAAGTAGTTCAATGACTTCAAACTGTTAGTCCACGATTGTCTAAAACAACACAGCAAAGGAGGAACAATAAACATGTATTAAAATGTAAACGAATACATTGCTGAGTCCAAAACCTCGTTCCAACAACTACACTGATCCTGAGGAGAAAAGGTACAAGGCTATGGTTGGAGGTACTGAGAGATAAACAAGGCACTCCACAATAATAAAATCTTACACATCTTTTGGTGAGTATGAATGATATCCAGTCGAACCTCTTTAGGACGAACACCAAGGGACCGATGGTATTTATTCTGTGAGCTTAACCTATTTTATAACCGGAGAATACAATTATATCTCCAATAGACATACGAATAGATTTCTTCTACGGCGAAAGATTCTAAGCCACACCAACTCATTGCCTCGTCTCGTATGAAACAATTGAGTCACTAGGGAGATTCTGCAAAACGAAAATGCGTACAAACTTTCGCTCTACATCATGAAGTGCGAAACTTCGCACCTTTGGACGCGAAACTTGCAGGGAACGCGAAATGAACTGTCGTAGGAAATTTCGTGAGGTCGGGTCATGGCGTAAGTGCACTTGGCCCGCGCAAACTACGAAAATGTGCAGAACGCAAAGTTCGTGCAAAAATTCGCACACACTTTCGCAAGGACTGTCGCGAAACTTCGTTCGAATTTTCGTTTTGCAGAACCTCTCTACTGAACCTTTCTTTAGCAACATGACGGCAACTCAAACAGCAACAGAGAAAGTACGATACATGTACTCCACATTCTTACAGGTACTACAAACAGATTGCAGATCGTAATTCTTGCTTTGGCGGCACGAAACTTTATTTGAGGCAGTGCAATCTCGGCGGTACTCACAAATCAAACAGCCCAGACTTGAGTAAACAAATCCAATCATACAAGTACGAGATTTTCACGAGACGAGACTGCACCCATTGGCTTGTTTCGTATGAAACAAACAAGTTACTGAACCTCTCCACAATAGAGATTTCCCCTGATATGCGAATTTATTTTGCAAACTCGGTCAATTGGTACTTGAACCTTTCCCTCCAGATTGGGAACTGCCAACGATAGTATGCCACTGACCAGTGCCTTACTTGTAACGTACCAATGTACAATGAATATGAGTATTTCGACAACACATCTAACATAAGCCTTACCGTCAAGAAGTTGAACTCGCGTTCTTCGCACACTGCAGACAAGGGCAAAGAGATAAAAATGGATCTAAATCCGAATAAAATCAGCACACGTTTCCGTAAATGAAAGGTGAACATAAGCAAATGAATTGAAGGAAACCGGTCAACTTAGAGATCACCTGTCATCGAGTATTCCGTAAAAGGAGGCCTCGCAGCTCGGCAGCAGAAAAGCAAAATTTAGAAAAGAGATCCTGTCAACTTTTCCATTATTTATTGCATTCCGCCCCAAAATCAGCACACTTTTCCTAAATGAAAGAGTCAACACAAGCAAATGAATCAAAGGCAACTGGTCAACTCACCTGTCATTGAGTAATATTCCGCGAAAGGAGGTCTCAGCAGCGCCGAAACGAAATAAGCCAGGCCATGAGACGAAATATCCGAAACAGCTCATGCATGCAAGAAGCAGTTCCAAAGAAGGAAGTTCCTCGCGCATGCACATCCGAACACGGATCCGCGGACTGCATGCACTGAACCCAATGTCTGCCGTGCACGTGCACAGCACACGGCTACCACGCGTTGGTAGATCTAATACCGAGCACCTTACGTAGAGACTTACGTAGCCTAAGTGAAATACCGAGCACCTTACGTAGAAACTTACGTAGCATAGCGGTGTCGTTTTTTCTGCCATGTGAACACAATAATAGAAAAGCTGACAGGATCGCTTTTCTAAATTTTTACTACTACTGAGTACTCAGTACTTGAGAACGATTTTATTCACAACACCATGAAGGAAAGAGTACTACTAGCACTACTACTAGTACTACTAGTACCAAGAGTACATAACCCCCGGGGGGGGGGGGGGGGGGGTATGTACTCTTGCTAGTAGTACTAGTGCTGAAGTCACTAGGTCACCATGGTAACGCTGACTGATAACACGTACACTGAGTGTACAGATACTGAGGTTCGGTAGTTACCTCGTCAAGCGGTGACAAAACACAAAGTCGCGTCACCTGCGATTGTCGTGTTTCCAAGACCAAGGGTCACGGAATCGCAAGTTACATTGTACATGTACATGTAAATCTTCGACTGGGGCTCGTGCAAAATCTCCAGGTCAACAAATATACCGGTAATAAACTCCTATAATTATAGGAGTTTCTCCTTCGCTGGCAAGCCATCCTGTAGTGTTTTCCTGCTGAATGTTCACCAAACACCTGGGAGAAAAGAGTTCTGAGTTTCGCTTGCCGCTGGACAATTGAACGAGCCCCTACATGGCTACTGCCCCCCCCCCCCCCCTGCCTAACCCCCAAGTAGTTAGTTGCAAGACGAACAAAGAAGTACTTGTATGTTGCCGACGGGCCGAAATTAAAAAAGAAAACCAAAACCAAAATAAAACGTCGCCGTAGTGTAGCACCATGCAGCATTTTGGATGGTGCACCGGTGTACAACTGTGGCCCTATAAGTAGCGATCATTATGATCACATTCAAATACATTCTAGATCTACCGTCACTTTCTACGTGTACACGTACGTATGAAAAAAATCGATATCATCGATTGATTCAATTCAGACTACAATGTATGTACATGTGTGTACTGGCAAAGGCACGTCTTAAACGTGAATTTCCATGATAGAGTGGCGTGAACAGAGTTGCAGCAGTACGAGTAGTCGTGTATGATAAATCGTGGATGGCCACCACATGTATACGGGCTGTGGTTACTATCATGATTGTCATGTCAGCGAAGATTGACAGCTACATGTACATGTAGGTACATGCACATGGCGTACGTACGCAGCTTTCCTAGGCTCAAGCAGTCAAGGCTAGCTGCTCTGCTGCTGCTGGGCTTGTTCAGATTTCTGGATTTCATGCTGTCTTCTTCTGCGTAAACCTAGAAATAGTACTAGAATGTAGCTTGTCAAACATGGCTACAAGTCATGACAATCACCAAGCTAGTGAGTACAGCCGTGTACATATACATGTACATGTAGCTGTGCAAGACACCACTATGATGTGTAGGTGTCATGTCATGACATCTACTGCAGTCTGGTCTCGGTACTGTAACAGTTAGTATTGTAGTTTATAGGCAGGATCTGGACTGCTCTTTCTCTACGGATGCAATGTGAACCACGTTCCCCTTTGCCCACCGATCATCTGATGTATGTAGTTCGGTAGCTGTGAGATGACTTTTTTCATCAGGCCAGGGTATGCCGATTCAGAGAGAGGACTTGAAACTTGGCACAGGGGAAGCTGGTGGCATCTAGAGGACGATTTTGGAACTTGGCCGTTCCGAAGCTGGGCGCTAACGTCGATGCGCGGAGGTTCCCTATCTCGTTCCGTGATTAATTTCATCAATTTTTGAGCCGTTCAGCGCTTGAAAATGGGAAAAATCATCAAACCCTGATGCACCAGTAACCACACGTTTTCACGCGAATGACTAAAGTTTGCAATTTTTTCAAGAGAACCACGGATTGAAATGTCACGTTACGCTGATCTGTCGACGAAATGTTTTGTTGGTTCAATTATGTCGTTGAGTTCTGAAGTAACATGGCTGGCAGTTAGTTTGAAGGAGGACAGGGCTGGTGTTGCTGAGATTTTCGTACATACATGACATGTACATGTAGGTGCTAAGTGACTTGCCATTTTGACCCTGATGGTGACAGGCATGGCCCTTAGAAACCATTCCTCTCCATCGAGGGGACTCTGGATTGTTTTTACCAAAAGCGTGCTGCAGATTGATCATGTACGTATTACTATTGCAGCTATGTGCAAAAGAGGAACGACAGTGCTCAGGAGTGAGCAAAAAATACCGAAACATCTATCCAACATAGTTTGGTGCTAACACCACACTAACTAAAATCTCAATTGAACTACTATCTATCGCTCTCCCTTACCTTGTCCTTGTACCAAAGTTGCAAATCTGGGATGATAGTAAATCCTGGATTTGGCGCCGTCCTGAACTTGCCCAGGCTGCAGGGGCAATGAGAATACCCCAGGAAGAAGTACGGCCAGGAACCAACTGCAGCAGAACTACATGTATCTCGGAAAGCGGGGTAATGTCTTCTTGCCAGAAAACACAGCCCCTACGCCTATTGGACTGAGTTCATAACGCAAAGTAGTGTCCCTTCTTTCTTGAGACGCAAACAGCACACAAGCGTTCACCAATGTCAATCATGATACAGAACAGGATGCCTGACTGATAATGATAACGTGGCGTAATGCACATGTAATCGTTCCCAGATCGAGATGCAGACCCATAAGCCGAACGTGATGGATCCGTCCACAAGGTCAATGCAGCATGCATGTGTAGGAGAGCGGTACTGCTGTAATGCTGTACTGCTGTACTGTTAATGGATGCAGCTAGTACAGACGTCCCGGGCAGTAGGGTCATCTTCAAGTACATGATTGTAAAAGTCGTGTTTCTAAAATCCTGGACAACGGACACATGATTCTAAACTGTTTGTGGTTGAGATCATGTCATGCCAGGGAGGATTGACAGCTAGCTCCATGCGCTTGCCACATGTGCACAGCTTTCCCATGCTCAAGGCTAGCTGCTGTAGTCCCGTTGTTTTGACATCTTGGTTTCGTGTGGCTTCTTTCTTACTGAGAATGCGATCCAGGTGTTACACATACGTTCTGGATATCTTGTCCTTCACGAGTGGAATGTTCATTCGGCTCGCGTTGTGTTTCAAGCAGGCGCTGTGCCGGAGAAAACATTATTTAGCTGAGGTAGGTATGCTCTTGCCAGTCTAGCCCAGTGAACATCCGATGGCAGCCCGAAGTGTGAAAGTACGGAACCAGCGGGCTAGTTCGTTCAAGATGAGCTGCTGCAAATGTAGTACTACAGTTGTCATGTACTGTAGTCCCAAATCAAAGGAGTCGTTTGCGGTGGTGGACAACAAGCCACTGAGTGGGTAGGGATGATGCGTCCAGCGCTGAAGAGAACAGCAATTTCGCTAGGCTGTAAAAACTGCGCGTGCACCTCAGAACCATTACTCATTAGTTGAAGTGACCGCTAGTGCACTGTCTGTGAACTGCGTTCAGATCAAATGGACGCAGGCAGTGCACATGACTTGTGACGTCTCAAGCTGAGGTGCAAAACCGACAATGCCCAGCTCATTGTCAAACACCGTTACATGACATCGCCAGGTTAGTGTAGTAGTGACACGACTGTGATGTGTACGTGTCATGTCATGTCTACTGCCGTCTGGACTCGGCAGTGTTGCAGGCTGGGTCTGGACTGCTCTCTCTCTCTCTCTGGCCGTCTGGGGATACAATGTCAATGTGAACCACGTTCCCTTTTGCGCATCGATCTCAACACAGGACAGTACTTGCACAGCATGTAGTTCGGGAGAAATGTGCGCGATACCTTATTTCACCAGGGTAGGCCACTTCAGAGAAAGGACTTGAAACTTCGCACAGAGGAAGCTGCTGGCATCTACATGCAGAGGACGATTTGGGAACTTGCCTGTGCCGAAGCTGTGCGCTAGCCTTGGTGCGTGGAGGTTTGTTCTGTCATCGGTCCCCTTTTCGTTCGGCTAATATCTTCATTTTGGAGCCGCTCAGCGTTTGAAATTGTGAAAAATCAGCACGTTTCTCTGGCGCACAAGTAACCAGACGTTTTCATGCCAATGACTACAGTTTGCTAAATTTAAAAAGAAGAACACGAGGAAACAAGACGCGAAACGTAAAGCCATTTTGCCGACGAAAAGTTTTGTTTGTTGAGTTGTGTTGTTGAGGTCTGAAGTAACATAGCTGGTAGTTAGTTGGAGGAGGACAGGGCTGGTGTTCCTGAGATTGTCGTGCATACATATACACACTGTACAAATATTACACAGCAATGAATCAAACAAGTCTGATTCCGCAGGTACTCCGAGTTTCGTGTCTAAACACTTCATCAGACAGGATATGACCAAGACTAACAATCATTAGAATATATACGGAGAAGGGGAAAAGGGGAGAAGGGGGCAAAGGTGATGGAGGTACATTTCAATAGCGCGGGGAAATGGGATGACAAAATCAGCGTGATTATAAGAGGAAAAACACACAAGTACATATACATTTAGCTACTAACTGACTTGCCATTTGACCCTGATTGTGACAGGCATATCCCTTAGAAACTGTTCCTCTCCATCAAGGGGACTCTGGATTGTTTCTACCAAGAGAGATTTAAAGATTGATCATCACTACAAACAATGTCATGCTAGTCAATGAGCGGCCTCAGAGCGTGTGTGTAAGGTGGTAAGGTACACATCGTGGTGGCTGTCTGGCAATATCAGTACATAATATATTCGTTGAACGAAACACTCCGTTATGTATGCACATGTACAGTACTGGCAACTGAAATCCGACCCCCTGGGCGGCGCGGCGCAAGTATTGTATTTTGGAAACAATGAAGACTACTGATAATTAGTGTTGATCTAGCTACTCTCCAGTGTGTAGTGGCGCCATGCAAGGATCATGGAAGAACAATCGTAAATGTAGGAAGTACTGTATGCTTCTAAACAATAAGAGTCATGCAAAATACATGTACTACTAGTCATACAAATATTACAAATATTACAAATATTACAAGCAGCCTAATATTACAAATATTACAAATATTACAAGCAGCCTAATATTACAAATATTACAAGCAGCCTAGGGACTTTAGACAACTGTACTACTAGTCATGTGTAAACTGTAAAGCAGGGATACTACACATTTATGTTATCATGCTGTGTGATGAGTGTTTTTTTAACACGAAACTCTGAGTAATGGCAGAAAAGGACTTGTGTTATGCCATTGTTGGGTGAATATTGTACATGTACATGTAATACCAATGAACTTAGAAACACATGGCCTTTTTTCAATAACGTCTTTTTGAATTATTTGTTGTTGCCGTTTCGTATGCTGCACAATGACATGCATACGTCGAAGTAGCCACATGTACATTGTAGAAGATCATGGGATGATTATTTCCCTGCTTGGTTCAATGGCGTGTGTGTGCTGGATTGAGTATATGACCGTACATATACTTCGAAGTCAGTGTTGCTCCTGGACGGTGAGACAGACGTCGAGGACCCTCGGTCATTCGCAACGCTGTCACCTCCAAACCAACTAGTCGCAAGCCCGCGCTGGGCACAACAGTACGAAGTAGTGGTTGCGACTTCGGCGATGATTTGTAAGAAAGGGTTTGCTCTCCAAGTGTCAAGTAACGTCGGCGGAATAGCGCGAGCTCCGGTGTGTCGGTCTCACCGTCCAGGAGCGACACTGACCCACGCTGCTATCTGGTGTTCACGAGGTGTTTGTCGCGCTGGAAACGGAGCGTCTCTGTAAGTTTGTATCACTGGTGATGTTTGTGCCTGGATGGCACTATATAAGTGGTGCTCTTCAGGCACAATCTTCCTCAGCCTACTCAAGCTCAACTGATGAGGGGTGAATTCCCCGAAACACTGTGTATTGAGCAGGGAGTGGTGCTTTCTTGCAGGTTGCCGAGTCGAAGGTTCGATGGACTTCTCGTGTGCTCTGGATGGCAGTCGTGAGTCAGTCAAGTAGCGCGAGGTCCGGTGTGGGGAGCAAACCCTTTCTTACAAATTAATTTATAATAGCTATAAAGAGAACAAATTCTGCTGTCATCGCCACACTACAACAAAGTCATGAAGGTTTACCAAAATCGATTTTCTTGTCACAATCATCAGTGGAAAGCCGTGACTGAAGAGTAACCATGCTGAATCAATGATTAATATACATTCAATAATGTGTTACGAGAACAAAACAAAATGCTAAAATAGAACGAGGGAAGGTGAGACAATAGAAGTGAAGTGAGAGCTAAGTGCAACAGGGGTGAGGAACTAATTACAACGCTAGAACTGTGTATTGAGACAAACAATCATGCTGTGCACCTACGAAAACAATCTTAACGCAACTACATGTTTCTTCTGCTTACAAAGATCAGGCTTTTCCAAACGAATACAAACAGCCTCAAGTACTTTCAACTGACTAGCGTACCGTGCACGACAAAGAACAGAAAAACTAAAATCATCATGCACCTGCAGACACGTAGGGTGAGACAACAGATGAAGAAAAACGGCAGACTTCTTACGATCACAATCACCATCCGATTCCTCGTCTCCCCCAACCGCAACTTCGTCCTCCATCTCATCTTCCAACTCGTCCTCAGTGTCGTCCCCCGTGTCATTCTCCTCATCCACACCGATCGGTCCCAGGCTCGCTTCATGTTGCTTAACCTCTGTTCGTTGACTCCTCCTTTGATCTTGATGGTAATTTGTTACCATTGTTGTTGTTGTTGTTGTTGTTGTTGTTGTTGTTGTTGTTGTTGTTGTTGTTGTTATTGTTGTTGTTGCCGTTGCCTTTGCCTCCCCCGGAATCGCCACCTGCACCTGTCATCGGCGGTGCTGGGGCTGGGTTTGTGGGGTCGGTGGCACAGGTGAATATGGAAGAGGTAAGCACTGAACATGAACAAGGAGAAAGAAAGCTGAAGGGAACGGAATTCAACAGAGAAAACGACACGATCAACATTCAAAGACCTAGACGATCAGCGGCTAATTATTCAATGAATTATTACAGTACTGGATGTCAAGCACCGGCGAAGACACTGGGAAGAGAAGATTTAACAACAACAGGAACAACAACAATAACAACAACAACAATGGTAACAAATTACCATCAAGATCAAGGAGGAGTCAACGAACAGAGGTTAAGCAACATGAAGCGAGCCTGGGACCGATCGGTGTGGATGAGGAGAATGACACGGGGGACGACACTGAGGACGAGTTGGAAGATGAGATGGAGGACGAAGTTGCGGTTGGTGGAGACGAGGAATCGGATGGTGATTGTGATCGTAAGAAGTCTGCCGTTTTTCTTCATCTGTTGTCTTACCCTAAGTGTCTGCAGGTGTATGATGATTTTAGTTTTTCTGTTCTTTGTCGTGCACGGTACGCTAGTCAGTTGAAAGTACTTGAGGCTGTTTGTATTCGTTTGGATAAGCCTGATCTTTGTAAGCAGAAGAAACATGTAGTTGCGTTAAGATTGTTTTCGTAGGTGCACAGCATGATTGTGTGTCTCAATACACAGTTCTAGCGTTGTAATTAGTTCCTCACCCTGTTGCACTTAGCTCTCACTTCACTTCTATTGTCTCACCTTCCCTCATTCTATTTCAGCACTTTGTTCTGTTCTCGTAACACATTATTGAATGTATATTAATCATTGATTCAGCATGGTTACTCTTCAGTCACGGCTTTCCACTGATGATTGTGACAAGAAAATCGATTTTGGTAAACCGTCATGACTTTGTTGTAGTGTGGCGATGACAGCAGAATTTGTTCTCTTTATAGCTATTATAAAATTGTTGTCTCCACGTCGATTATTTACAAAATTATTATTATTACTTCAGTATTAATAATATTCTGACCTCTTTTGGCAAATTGTCTGTATGTGCCCAATGCGTTCCACTTGTTGTGTAGCTTTTGACTTCGTACTTCTCGGCTGTAGTTTATTAGTAGAATAGTACAATATGCATATTTGTTCGTATTATAGTCATGTACAATCATGTATGTCCGCGGATTTTGACACGCCGTAGGTCTACGGCAACTATGTGAACAATGTCATGACTGTATCATTATTACAGTACAGTACTCAGCAGTTTTCGAGTTTTATTTGGTGAATTAAATTGTTGAAGTTGAAGACACCACTGCAGCCGTACTTATGGTTGATAAATATGGTGGTAAAGACACACCTGGCAATATGGCGGTAAATACACGCCTGCCCACACACGCTCTCGAGGCTCCTTCTCACCACCACCACCACCATCAGTTCGCGCCTGGCGCCTAGTCGATGCATGGTTGGCGGTATCCGACATAGCAGGCTGGTACATCAAGTAGCTCAGTATGAAGACATCCAAGAAGAAGATTGCCTGATGAGTCCAGCGTGGACGAAACGGACGTCCAGCACATGCGCCAAGAGTGAATAGCAACTGCATTGAGCGGTTGTCAGTTGACAAACCCCCTTTAATTTTCATCGACGTAACTGAGGAAAGGCGCTGGGTGGATCTTTCATGCCGATGAGCCATTGTCATCGGGGAGGCTAGATTCGTCAACGTGTGTGTTCTTGCCACAAAGCCAGAAATGTCAAGGAGAAAGATTCGGGAGGCGATCAAGATCCGTGACATGGAGTCAAATATTAACACCAGCAGTGGATGGAATCTCCTGCCAACGGAGATTGCCTGGCTTGGTATCGGAGTGATAGCTATCCGTGTTGGTTGGTTGGTTGGTTGGTTTTTTATTTCACTTCGCACATTCAAACGCCATGATGACCCAATAAAATGACGCCGAAGGCTTAGCCTAGTAAAGGCTATGGAAGCACACGTGTGAAACCTTAGCAGCCACAAATTGTACCCATCACCACCCTAGTCGTTCACATTATAATTGTGAGAACTGTCACCACTATTGTGATCATATGACATGATTGTGTGATTGTTCGCTTGAGGGTTTCTTTCTCTACCAGTGTTCCGCACGCACCTAGGCAGCTTGCTTTTCTAAAGTCATCCTTGTTTCCTTGTCCACCTCATCTTGAAGATGGTCAGAGTGACCGAAACATTGAGAAAGAACCGTTTGACTTTGTGAAGTAGCAGTGCATGCGAGTGTTGGCCAGTGCTGCTATAATACGAGTTGTTTTTATAGTTCCTCTTGTCCCCCTTCTCACCTTCTTTTTCTCTCGTTTTCCCCTTTTTCTTATCTCCCCTTGTGCATAAATTCTTTGCTAAATTTCACACCTAGTTGTAGTGGCTATCACCCTTGTGATGCTACGTATGCACGTGTTTTATTGGTTCTAGTTGCTCGTAATTCAGTTGAAGAGAATGGTCGAAAACTGGTTCATGAAATTGGAACTCCGTGTTCATGATGATAGTGAAGACTAACCTGAGATTTGTAGTTTACACTGGTATTTATACTTGTGTGTTTATACTGGTGTGTTTAAACTGGTGTGTTTATACTCCTTGTTATACTAAATACAAACTGTTTTAGCTCCTAATGAAACCAAGAAACCAACAACCGTTCAACTTGGAAGGCTCGGGTAAGGAATGGTCCAAGAGGGTAAGGAATGGTCCAAGAGGGTAAGGACTGGTCCAAGAGGGTAAGGAATGGTCCAAGAGGGTAAGGTAAGCGTACCGTTACCTTACCTGGGCCTTCCTAGTTGGAAGGTTGTTAGGTTGTTGGTTTGTACCTGGAAGGAGTGTAACAGGGGATTCACACGACGGGCAAATTCACGTGCGTGGTACTCCGAGGCTTTTTACTCGTGTGACCCTAGCGCGTGCAAAATCTTGATAAACTTGATCGAGGGTCCTGGGCCAACGTTTGTGCTTTGCGCGCATGTAAAAACAGTGAGAGTACTTGAGTATGGTACTAGTACTCAAGTTCAGGAGTACACAGACGCATGCGAGATTTGCACGGGTCTGTTGTCTGTGTGAATCCGATGGGCAGCTTGTCCACTTTAATGTGTTTTTGTTCATTTTCACGTCGTGTGAATACCCTATAAGAGCTACATGTAGGTGTCAGGTCGTTGAAATATCTCAGTACTCCTCCTTGTCAGTTTTATGCCATTTTGTTCCCACTCGCTGACTATAATTATTATGATGTGGTTACGTTGGTGGACATTCAGTCATATCGCATACCCTTTTAGTCCTTCTCCTTCTTTACCATAATTTAAAAAATTATTTTAACATCCATTTTGAGCTCTTGATCGTGTTTGAGTCGAAGTTTGAATCAAAGGTAGATTTATCTGATAGTATATAATGTTTCGTGGCACGAGCGCAGGACAAGGGAACTGCACGTGAGCTGATTGTGAAGTGCCGGTAACTGGAGATGTTAGTGGACATTATAGCATGACTTGTAGTTTCCCGTTTAAAAACTACTTGACATTGTCCCGGTTTATTCTATACCTACTACAGCAGCTGTACATGTACCGGTACTAGCAACACTAAAGTGACAGTCATTTACTCTTGCTAGTACTGCTGTACTAGTACAGTAGTAAATGTTGTCATTTTTGCGTGAGCGACATGAAATCACTGTGCATAGATCACCAGGGATACAAACGTACGGATACGCTCCGTTTCCATGGCGACAAACACCTTCTGAACACGAGTAGCAGTGTCGCCAACCGGGACGTTGAGAACCGACCTTACGAGTGGTGTTGAGTTTTCGTTCCGTGACGTCATGTACAAGCAATTGGACGGGATGGCAATGGGGTCGCCACTGGGCCCAGCACTAACCAACGACTTCGTTGGCAATTGCTAGTTGAGAATAGATAAAGTAAAGTGGCCTCGGTTGAATGTTCGATCTGTGGACGACTCCCACAATTGATCTTATTTATTAATAATTTTTAATAATACATCATGTATGCAACAAGGTGATCTGCTATAATGTAACATTTTTCATTATGTAACAAATTGAGTAAATTATGCATTCCTCGGGTCTGTCGAGGACAACCTGACGTTTCTTTTTTTTGGCCGTTTAGAGCTATCCCACTGAGGCTTCAGCTGACAAAATATTGGCGTCATGGAAGGCGGGCAAGGCCTGTTGAAGCATGCCCATTTCGTAGGAATTGAATGAAATTAGTTAATTATGTGAATGCTGACGTCCCCCAGGTCGGTCATCATGTGTATGCCACTAAAATTGATAGAGCAATGTTACAAAGTGGTAAGCCTCGAAGTTCCGAACTCATGGTGGTGATATGTGGTTGGGAAATGCCTCTTGTATTTGATATATCCATTCGTTTATCAGCCGTATTCAACAGCGACTATAGTCGAGGAGCAAGGATAGCCAATAACTCCCATTGTTCTCAATTTTTGTTGCTGTTGGTCGCCTTGGCATTCGTCCCTGCCCCTTCTGTTTCGATAGAACGTTTCACGACGATAATAATGATGAGCTTACTAGGAGGGCGATTGCGGTGAGACGAATTTTGAATAGATTAGCACAATCTCTGAATATTCGTATCACCTATGTAGCCGAGATGTGGTCAACTCAAATGCCATTTGCAGTTGCAAAACTCGGAGAACTGTTGCCTGTACCTTGCCAATGTGAGTTTACAGGTCTGTGAGTGACATTCCCGAGTGTAGACCGTTATGACTGTTACTCTATATTACATAATAGTACCGGTACACCTACTTTCATGGCCTCAAAAACATCCTTGCTGCAGGATTACATTTTTGTACTTCGAAGTACCTTTAGAGACGGGCGATCAAGCCAAAGTTTTGGTGAGGGCACCACAGAAGACCAAACTTCAACTTCATAGCAACAGGTGACACATTATTGTCCCAGAAAGTGGAGAAAATGGAAAATTTATAACCACGTTTAATTGCAGATGACCTCGTACAATCCACTCTTAGGGTAATACTCCGTGGTTGGCTATAAAACCCTGCAATCACCACCCCAAAGGGGGCATTGGCTGCCCCAGCCCTCTTAGGGTAATACCAAGAGTACATAACCCCAGAGTGTGCAACTCCAGGTTGGGGTCTGGCGCAACGAAATCCAAACATTGCGTCATCCGGTCCCCGAGCAAGCATGGGCGGCTGGGGCCATGTGCATATCTGGTACATCCGGCGGGGGTTCCAAGTTGAAGGTTGCTTTAAAGCAAGCCACGGAAGTGTCACGTAAAACGTTTGCTCCACCGGGCTATGCAGTGTCAGCAGAACGGCCTTGATTTCACAGTCACAGAATTTTTTATTTGAAGAGAGTTTCTCTGCTCGTTGTCTGAAAAGCTTGTATTGGGAGAGTTCGTGACTCCGGGATAGCAAGAATAGGCATGGATATAGATTTACAAGATTTGATGGAAATAACTCTTGGCACACGGCATGAAGACCCGATCGATTTCGAAGTAGATGTGCTTCAACCTGCTCCTCAGTCCCATTTTGGTACAAGTAGTTCAACTGGGATGGTGTCCTCCACCATGTGTAACCCTCCTGATCCTACTCTTACTCCTGCTCCTCTTCCTGCCCCTGGTCTTGCTCCTGTTCCTGCTCCTGCTCGTCGCAAGAGGAGAAAGGCAAAAGTGAAAGCTTTGACTGCATTGCAGAAGAAATCGATCATTCATGCCCTGGAGAAGATTGATTTGGAGCAGTTATCCAGCGATGTTTCCAGCATTGTCTCTGCTGAGCGCCATATGGTGCTGTTTCCAGCACGTCACTCTAAAATAATTCTTTGTGTACTTGAGCCTTTCCAGGCGTGTTACGTACAATACCTGGCCGTGGATTCGTAAACTTTAAAGAAAGACCCCAAATTGGGCAAACGG
Source organism: Sycon ciliatum (assembly GCF_964019385.1). Lineage (NCBI taxonomy): Eukaryota > Metazoa > Porifera > Calcarea > Leucosolenida > Sycettidae > Sycon > Sycon ciliatum. The sequence continues at coordinate 30,325,140 of NC_088645.1, forward strand.
GCGAAGTAGGTCCGGGCCAAACTTCCCATTTCGTCATAGCTGCTCACTACATGGCGTATGAAGTTTGGGTTTCGTTGCGGCACTGATTTGTGGTGAGAAGGATCACGAGTTGCACACTCTGGGGGGTTATGGACTCTTGGTAATACGCCGTGGTTGGCTATAAACCACCACTCCAAAGTGGTCATTGGCTGCCCCAGCCATGTACGAGTTGCTTGGAATAAAACTAATGATAGGGAAACTCCCTATAAACCACAACACCACAGCTCACATAAATCTTGAAGTAACCGATTTTTGATTGCTAACTAACAGATTCGGAGGCTAGGATTCGGAGGCTAAATGTACCATAGAGGGCTGATCGCAAAACTACGATCGTGCTGCCATTGCACCCACCGCGCCAACAACTGGTTGTCGTCATACCTGAGCATGCGGACCCAAGCCGTGAAAGCAGGCGGCCTGATTTCGGAAGATCGTTCAGTTAATACAGGTGTTCTACAAGGGTCTATTCTTGGCCCCCTGCTTTTCTTGATGTACGTGAATGATTTGCCATCCGTTACTCCTGGCCTCTCGCTTTATGAAGATGACACCGCCCTTCAAAGCTCAGCCTCCACCGAGCACGAACTAACGGTATCGCTCCAGCAGGGCATCGTTGACGTGGTAAACTGGATGAAGATCTGGAAGCTATAGCCCAATGTCCAGAAGACCAGAGTGTTGTATAAAAAATTCTGCACGTCTACCATCTGCACGTTTGACGTTTCCGAACTGCACCCAGGCCCTGGAAGTTGTAACTTCTCACAGGCACCTGGGAACTTCTTGACTCGACGCTATCAGGGTCCGAACATGCTGACCATGTTTGCCTTAAAGCATCCAGCATTTTAGGAACTCTGCAGCCTCACTGCCGTTATCTGCCTAACGACTGTAGATCTCTGTTTTTCTCTCTGTATATTTGTCCGATCTTCGACTACTGTGACGTAGCGTGGTGTGGGTTATCAACCACGATATCAGAAAAGCTTGAAGTTTGCCAACGAAAATTATTAAAAATGCTATTTTGCTTGCCCCATGATTTCTCCTCTGCACAACTCTATGTTCTCGCTCGTGTTTGCCCCCCTTTCTATTCGACGCAGTCTCCACAGCAACGTGCTAATTCAAAAGATAAAACTCGAGAAAGTACCAATGCATCTCTTTCCCTAGGACTGGTTTATGCGGAGCCGTTCAACCAGGGCACAAGTCTCGCTACCTGCAGTTCGCACTGTCCAGTTTACAAAATCCCCTTTGTTTCATTCGTATTCTGACTGGCTCAAGCTATCAAGCCTCGCCCACCACTGCCACAGCATGTCTCAGTTTCGCCAAGTTGTTTGTACTGAGTTGCGTTTTCGTGCCGCACACACCCGTGTTTAGCTAAACAATGTAATTTCCGGCTATCTCACTTAATTGGCTGAGCTTTGTTTTCCTCCCTGTTCCTTTCTTGGCTGAGCTTTGTTTCCTCTCTGTTCCTTTCTTTCCACTGTTTTCTTTTGTACTTTTACCATGGATGGTTATCGCCCTCATCTCTGGGGTTGCTCCCCACATTAGGCCCCTTGCACACTACGTACAAGTAAAAAGTTGCTTTTTAGCTTATGCGTCACTTTCAAGCAAGTCCCGATCAGTTCCATTGCACACTTGAAAAGACATTTTCATTTTAATAAAATACTAATAAAATTTTCTATGGCAACTGCCGCCTCACCGGTGCTGCATGGAGATAGTGCGGGAAGTTTTAAAATTTTTTAAACTTTTCTCTCCGAGCTTGGTCTGCAGAAATGTTTGTCGAGTGTTGGTGAAATGCTATCACTTCGACATGGATCTGCGACTTCCCATCGAATGCCATGTCCAGGCCAACACTCCTAGCATACAGATTGAGGTCTTCAGCGATCTCTTTCTCCTTCTGTGACCTCTTCTTCATCGTTCCACTTTTCTCCCGCTGGTAGTGTGCCCACAGCTCGATCAACTTCCCCTCCATCTCATCATTGAACACAACTTTCGGCATGCTGAACTTCATCTTCTCAAACTAGCTTCAACGCGACAGAAGGAAACAAACAACGTGCAACTACTCAAAACAAGGAACAAATCAAAAGGAAGAAAGAGCTGACGACAAGAGTCAAGAAGTCTCACGGAAGGACATGTGCAAAGCAAACTACGGTCCAGAAATGCAACTAAAACATAAACGCGCCTTTGTATACCCGTCTGGAGTTTGCTGAATACGTTTGCGCAACATTTTAGGTTTCCCGCGAAAAGCAGACCGTTTGCATGGTAACTTTTACAGGAACGCAACAAAAATGGGACTTTCTATGTAGTGTGCAAGGGGCCTTAGCAATGCGTGCACATTCTACGAGATTGAGTTTAATAATAATAATAAACCAGTGCATAGAGAATATACTGCTTCACAGATACCAGTGGAATTGTATCTACGATAGGCACTACGTGTTGTAAGAATGCTCACTCCAATATCAATTAAAAATCAACTGTTCTAGCTGAATGCACCGACATTATTGTATCAACAAAAGTACAGATTCCTGATGACAAACTAGCATACTCATAGGCAAAATGTAACAGCGCACAGAGGATAATACTTCTTCACAGATTTCAGTGGAAATACATCTATGATAGGCACTATGTGTTGTAAGAATGCTCTCTCCGATCAATGGACAATCAACTGCGTTCTAGCTGAGTGCAGCAACCTTTATCAACGACAGTATAGATTTGTGATAACAAAATAAACTTGGAGGCAAAATGTAACAGTGCATAGCGAAAAAACTCCTTCACAGATATCAGTGGAAATGCATTTACGATGGGCACTATGTGTTGTAAGAATGCTCACTTCAAAAGCAATGAAAAATCAAAATTAATATCTTCAAGCTGAATGCAGCGACATTGACAATAAATCAAGGGCAACAAACCTGATGGACCACCAGGAGAGGTAAACCGTCATAATAGACAAACCTGAAATCGTGCATGCTTCAATTCAATCAATGCTAAGTTTCCTTATCAATATTTCCTACCAATATATCCTTAGGCCAAGATTAGCTTCATGCAAGTAGCATCAAAGTACAGAGAAGTACCAACACGAAATGAAATCAAGGCATCAGGTGACATCGTGCGAAATGCGTACTGATTATTACCTCTTACAGTCATGCATAATAATTGTGTATAGGTGTGTTGACATGTGCATGCATGTGTATGGGTGGTGTAACACTACAGGAATGCTAACAATGACTGGAACTGGTCGTCAGCTTTTTCCACTTGCTAAGGCTTGTAGAAAATCTTCCCACTGTTCCGGCACTGCAAACAAATGAACACAACACATTGCCCTTGTCTCGATGCAAGTTGGTATTGCTGTATTTTATAAGATCCTGACGAAGAACTCGTTTCAAGGGCAGCTCCACCAGCAGTACTTTAAGGGACTGTGCTACTGTTCCAGTTTGCATGTTATTTTATTTACTGTACTCCATTATGAATTTATGTTCAGTATCTAATGGCATAAATCCTGTCATAAACTTAAACTTTAGAAATATTCATATACTAGTAAACTGAAGAGCAGTATTTTCCAGTTATGCTAGGGTGGTCCGTAATTTTCGGGAAAATTCCGTCTCCATGCAAAACAGTCGGCAGCTGGTCAGGATTGTTTTGCATTTGTTCTTACACCTGGCGCACTATGTTGAGTAGTGTAGGATGGATTGTTGCAAATAGCAGTCCTTCACTATGACGTAGAACACGCATGGACCGTAGACCAGTTGACCTACTTGTACCCCACACACAGACGTGAAGTCATATTTTTACTTGTATATACTTGTAAGTATTTAAAAATGGACGCAGTTCTTCGCCAGTTTTTTTTCTTTTCTTATTGGTACATGTACATGTATGGGGAAAATACAAACAAATTAATAATGGGGAAAACGGGGTGGGGGGGGGGGGGGGTAGTCAGTGGGTCATAGACAACTTCACACAAGGAAGGATTTTAAGGTAGCTCGGTGGGGTGTCACAAACTGGTCTTCTCACCATCCCTTGCGCAGATCATGAGTGGAAATATTATGACATTCTGCCGATCATGGGTTCGAGCCCCTCATGAGCAACTGTTTCTTCTTCTTCTTCTTATAATTGTTATGTTGTTTTTTTGAATGATATACCACATTTCCGAATTGAATGGATGTTCTATAGCAGGAATTGCCCAAATATCCCCTATAACCTTTTCTCTTTCCTGCTGAGCAAGGGTGTAACTTGACACACAAGAAGCTGCAAAACAGCCACATCGTCGGGCCATTTTTGTTATTTCACCATGCTCACAATGACTTTTTTTGCAAACACGAAGTGGAGAATCTATGGAAGATTGCAGCTTGAGGTAGTTCTGAAATTTGTTGTGTGGAGATGTTAATCTATACTGGTGGCCTATCTGCATGAACTAGAGCATGATATTGGTCTATGTAAACCTATCTAACAAAATAGACCCTATAGACAAAATTACACAACATTTCCCTAAAATCTCATAATCTGATATTTTTTTCATTGCGGAAAAAAATCATGGTTCGCGTGAGACTTGGCTAGAGGCCGAGTTGTCTGCATCCGCAGGAACGCCACCACCCTCAAGGATCAAGGCACAGATGCAGCTTCTAAAGCGATGACCTGAGAAGATCAGTGCGACCACCACATTATCGCTCTTTCTTCTTCTTTTCTCTTCCTCTCTCTGTCTTTCTGGGTTTCTTCCCCCCCCCCTCTGTCTCTCTCTGTCTCTCTCTCTTTCTCTTTCCCTCTCTCTTTCTCTCTCTCTCTCTCTCTCTCTCTCTCTCTCTCTCTCTCTCTTGTCTTGTTTTGTCTGTCTTTCTGTCTGTCTGTCTGTCCGTCCGTCTGTCCGTCCGTCCGTCCGTCCGTCTGTCTGTCCATCCGTCCATCCATCTGTCTCTCTCTCTCTCTGTCTCCGCCTGTCTCTGTCTCCCTATCTATATACCGTATGCCAGCACCTTTAAAGCCAAGGCCCTATATTCGAAACACCGCTGCTTACCTAGCTATTTTAGATATAAAACGACCCACCTACTACGCCATGCCATAAAAGTCAAAGTCCACACAGAAATCTCAATCTAAACCCGCTTGATCGCGCCTCCTGCTGGGCTGTAAGTATGTTAGTATAATACTTATTCCTTCATTTTTACAAAACCTATTTCCAATGTCATTTTATTTTATGAAGCCCGTGGCTTTATAACTGAGACTGGCTTCATGATCAAAAATACCTCCATGGCTTTAAAGGTGTGTGAGTAAATGGGGTGCATTATTCCCTGCCCCGACCCCTTCTGACCAAGCTGTCTGGAACTTTTAAAATACAATGGTACATGGAAAACATGCTGCATGAATTGTTCAGATGTCAGTACTCTTTCATAAACTCATGGGTTTTCTTACCTCCAGCTGGAGTCATTAAGTATTCATCTCTGTCATAGAAATATGTTTCCTACAGGACATATTGATCAAGTACACGGAAAATGACAAAACTGGAACTGAATAAAACTGGAAGAGAAATACTATACTTTAGCACCAGAATAATGGCATGCGAGTAACACAATTATCTGAAAACTCCAATATAGCGCAATAGTAATGACATGGGGCGAGATGGTGGTTGAAGCACACCTGGTGGTTAACACATACAAGCCTACACAACGCTCTCTAAACTGAAAAGGTATGATAGTATGGGGATACGAGAGAGCTTGGAAGCTCAGGGCCCTACGCTATGCTTTTTTGCTTTGATGACCTAGACAAAAAAAAGCATACGGATGTTATAAATTCATATAAAATATTTCCTTTATTTTAAAGACATAACCTGGGATTCGAACCCGCACTATAGCCCTGCATGCATCCCCCAATGCCCTTCGCATACATACTAATTCTTCCAAGTTGCTTCACGTTATGATCTTGCATTTGAAAGCCCTATTTGAATATGCATTGTGGCCAGCCGTCTTTGATGACATGGTACGGTACGGGACAGGTACGGGAGAGGTACGGTCCAGGGTAATACGACACCGTCTACCGCATTGATGACCTAGGCAAAAAAAGCATAGGGATGTTATAAATTTTTCAATTCTCCTATTTTTTGGTATAACCTGGGATTCGAACCCGCACTATCGCCCTACATCATGTACATGCATTCCCCCATACACTTCGCATTCATACTCATTCTTCCAAGTTGCTTCACGTTATGATCTTGCGTTTGAAAGCCCTATTTGAATATTGCGGCCAGCTGTACGTGGCCAGTTGTGTTTGATGGTACGGTACGGTACGGGACAGATACGGGATAGCGCCAGGCGTGACACAAACACACAAACACACAAACAAACAAACACCAAATTAAAGCTGTGTGGACCCTGGCTAGCGCCAGACTTTACTGAAGTAACGTCTTCTGCATAGCTACGGGAATAATTATATTTGTACCTGCAGGCATGAGAGAGGCTTTTAAACTTTTAATTGTTTATCATTAACTCTCAGAGACAGGGGCACTATTCGAGACAGGGGCACTATTCGAGACAGGGGCACTTTTCGCGACAGGGGCACTGTTCGCGACAGGGGCACTATTCAAGACAGGGGCACTATTCGAGAAATGTCACTCTTTGAGAGAGGGCACTATTCGACAGATGGTTGAAGTCACGAGAGTACTGTAAGAGCCATTGCACATCACAGCTCCAATGAGAACAAAATTGAGCTAAGAAAGTGGATGACGCGTGCAGGTATATCACCACCATCGCAGATTCAGCACGGCGTACTGCACAACAGACCACTGACCGTGCTCAAATCTCATGAATGACTTTTAATTGCTGCAAAGGTTAACCTTTATCCACCTAACAATCCCATGCTAAAAAAAGAGACATAGTGAAGTACTGCAACTTGCACTTACCCCAATCCAGGAGACACTTTCCTAGGCAGAGTGAAAACAATTCCTCAAATCAATACAATCACTAGCAAGCTGGCCATGACTGCCATTGCCCCACCGCTCACCCTGGACTTTCCACTAGGAATAGCCACTTCTCCAGACAAACAAAGTCAAAAGAAGGACACCAAACCAGAACACACACACACACACACACACACACACACACACACACACACACACACACACACATACCAATGCACGCACGCACACACACACACACACACGTACACACACACGTACACATGCACACACGTACATATGCACACACACACACACACACACACACACACACATCAATATGCATGGGGGAGTACAAATTACGAAAACCCTTCTGCACATGGTCATTTCTAATACTGCAACAGATTGACATCAATGGCAAGAGCTCTTGCCATTATGCATACCCATTTTCAGCTGACTTGCCGTATGGGTCATAAGTTAAGTAGTGTAGGAATAACGGGAGTTTGCCTTCATCGTGACCGTCTTTCCCACCGTCATGAAAATATAGACACAGTAGAGTACAGAACAACAAGGATAATCAAGTCTTGTTTGCTGCTACTTCAAGTTTCACACTCTCGCAATCATCAGGCAACAGAGGGGGGGGGGGGGGGGGCTGATGCTCGTGAGAGCATGAAACTTGAAGTAGCAACAAGCAAGCCTTGATTGTCCTTGTTGTTCTCTATTTCGCTCTGCCTCCGCGGTGTTGGGTACATCCTTTGGTGGCACAGTACAGTAAAAAAGAAGATTTTGTAGAATGTGGCCATTTATTACGTATACCGGTATTGTTGTTGTTGGTATACAATCACTTCTTCTCATTGTGGTGTGTTCATCTCTATCGGATGCACAACTTCCGGCACAGTCCTTGAGAACCACACACGCCAACAACTCACATCCTAGGGATACTGAGCATGACACACAACCAACACATGAATGCACTCAACAATGTCGACCTGTTGGGTACGGTGAGCCTGACAAAGAAATTGAACCCTTGATGCCAGTAGTGCCACTGCCTCCACCGTAGCCATCACCCACCTCTGAGTTGAGTGTGGACCTGTTGGGGTCTCCTACTATGGAGTCCTGGGACATGATGTACACGGACCTGATACTGAACGCAGGAGACTGCAGAGGAGTTGACATGAGAAAGAGTGACGCTACTGTCCATCATGTGTGTGAACGGCCTAGACGCTCAACGGCTACCTACACCATCAACTATGAGACTGGACACTAGAGAGGTTCCAGAGTACGATTTTTGTGCCAAAATCCGTAGAGGCGCTACGGATCTTTTATAAGTCGTTATCGAGCAGTGAAATGTTCCGGAGTACTTAACTTGTGTGTTTGCCATCATTGCCTATGTTACGATCGCAAACACACCACATTCCAGCGCTATGCCTTGTTATTTTGAACATTTAGTACCAAAATTAAAACCTCCCGCGGAAAATCGATGTTTCTCGTACCAAATTTGTACTCGAAAAATCTTTCTGCACCCGATGACGCAAAATCTCCATACGAAACATGGTTCATATGAAAGCCAGTCCGCACGGATTCTCTGTGCCAAAAAATTGTATGGAGCATGCCTCGAAAAATCCGTAGCGCCCATACGGATTTTGGCACGGAAAATCGTTCCCCGGAACCTCTCTAATATGGAACTAAAGTGACCTTCGCTGATCCTGTGGGAGAGACCAAACGTACTGTTCAAAGGAGGAGTCAAAAGGCAGAGTCAAATGAACAATGGAGTAACAAGGAAAAACAGAGAGAATCAACAAGGAATAAGACGATGAATTGAATGATGAGATGGACAGGAGGTGATGCGGACGGTCATGATGAGATTGGCGACGACGGCAGAGTCGGGACGGAGGAGCTGGATGAAGATGGTGATAATCAGAAGTCTGAGTTTCACCGTTTCTTTGTCGCGCACGATATACTCGACAATTACGGGTGCTTGACAAGCAGAAAGATCCTGAACGATCTCCTACCAGGCCAGATGTGCAATGCCAATGTGCAGAAGATCAGACAAAATCACATTCTTCCAGCAGAGACGGGGACCACACATAGGCCAAGGCCATGGTAAAAAGCAAAGCAAAAGCTGCTTGGGCACACGAACATCTGGCATGCGTGACACATGGCCAAGCCATCCAAGCCACTGCTTCCGAAGCCGTTAGGACACTATCGATGGATCATTCACGTTTCTCAACGGCGCTCACTCGTAACATTTTCCACCCTGCCGTTGTTTTCACGAAACACACAGGATACTACATGTACATTTTTTGGTGGAAACTATCCAGGGGCCGGAATCACGCACACACATACGCTTGAGCGTGTGGGCGCGAGCACACACACACACACACACACACACACACACACACACACACACACACACACACACAGAATATTGCAAAGCAATTGCATGTGTGGCTGTCAATGTACATGTGTGTGTGTGTACGTGTGTGTGTGTGAGTGTGTGTGTGTGTGTGTGTGTGTGTGTGTATCTGTCTGTGTGTGTGTGAGTGTGTCCACGTGTCCCGCATGCAAGATCGGATCCCTCGTCAGCTGCTGTACGGCGCATTACCCTCCAAACGTCCACCGCATGGACCCCCTAAGCGCTGGAAGGACTTCGCGAAGTGCGACTTGATGGCTGTTGGCTCTGGAGCAGCTTGGTGACATCGTCCAAGATCGACAGGGATGGCGGGTCACCTGCCGTGATGCTGTCGACGCTATTGTCCAGTCCCGCATGGAGCCTGTGGCGAAGCACCTCATCTGTGGCACTTGTGCGCGCAGTTTTCGTCGGCCGCATGATATTGCGAGGCACAAGTGTAACGCTGTTCGCGCGGCCCGCGTGCGCTGAGTATGGCGTTCCTCGCCCGGTGGGCAACACCTCTCCTGGTCTGCCCCGTATGGGGCCACATAGCCAGTCATGGCAGTGGAAGAAGGAAGGAAGGTGTGTGTGTGTGTGTGTGTGTGTGTGTGTGTGTGTGTGAGTGAGTGAGTGTGTGTGTGTGTGTGTGTGTGTGTGTGTGTGTGTGTGTGTGTGTGTGTGTGTGTGTGTGTGTGTGTGTGTGTGTGGATGTGTGGGTGTAGATGTGCAATGCTTCGATTTCTCTCTCTTCTCATCTCTTCTCTCTTCCTGTCGGTGTCTCCCGCTTCTGGGCCGGCATGGCCCATACTTCATGCGTGCTTGTTCCTGTTGTTGTTATGTCTACTCTGTCTTGCCGCTATTCCGGCTTTGGCCGTGACCACGATGTGTCTCCCCCTTTTCTCCTTTATCCTTTCCTTTCTCTTTTTGCTAGAAGCTTTCTTCTCGCATGACCACGATTTTTCTTCTTTTTCGCCTTTCTTCTTTTTCTTTCCTTCTCTTCTCTTCTTCCTTTGCTGAGAGCCTTCTGTTCCCATATTTTCTTTTCATCTGTGTCCCCATTTCTGGGTTACTTGGACTTCATTCGCTTCCTTGTCATTGGACATGTTCAGCCCGTTCGGTTTGCGAATTCAAATAAACACAACCACCACCACCACCACACACACACACACCGACACACACACCGACACACAAACACACACACACACCGACACACACACACACACACACCGACACACACACACACACACACACACACCACCACCACCACCACACACCGACACACACACACACACACACACACACACACACACACACACACACCAACACACAAACTCACAAACACACACACACACACACACCGACACAAACACACACACACACACACACATACCGACACACACTATACGTAGGCTAATTGCTAACCTGTGCAATTAAATCCATCGCTAGTAAATCCAGGATCACAGGTGCATAAAAAGCTTCCTAAAGTGTTGTTGCATTGTGATGATGAACCATTACACATGGTGTTACACTCATCGATATCTATAAGAGGAAAAGATTAACACACATGGGTCAATCGACCAGTCACACGTACAAGTACTACTTTCTCAACTATTATTCCCATTCACAACAGGCAGCAGGAGTTCAGACTGAATTGTTTTGCACTAGTCCAATTATGACCCTGCTTCCGCCCGGGATAAGTACAAGTACTACTTTCTCAACTATTATTCCCATTCCCAACAGGCTGGAGGAGTTCAGACTGAACTGTTTTAATTTAGCAGGAGTCAATACCTGTAATGACCCAAATCAAGGAACATAGCGAATATTCCATTTTGCTCAAAGCTGATTCCCCTGGTGAATCTCATTTACTGCCCATGACAGTTTGGTCCAGAGACTCTCAATATTGGGGATAGTTGGAAAAAGTCAAAATTGGAGTAAAATACACATTGAACGAGGGATCACTGCTTCTCAGAACAGAGCAGCGGAGCCAAACTGCTAACCAGTGTACTAACCAGTGCAAAACGGTGCAGTTCCATTATATCCCGTTTGGCATTCACATTTGTAACTCCCAACTGTGTCAGTGCAACTGGTACTCTTGTCTTTGCACAGAGTCAAGCATTCATCGATATCTGCCAAAGGAAAAAAACATGGGGTATTTTAGGAAACCAAGAAGGAAAGGTAAGAGGCTATACTCATGATATGTGCAGTGTGTTGAGGCTGTCAGAAGGCTACATCTCTTGGTTACCATGCACTTGTTTCTTGCATATTGTCCTTAGAAATCATATCTAATATCTCCTCGTCTTTCAGATCCTAAATACCGTAAAGTCTTGTATAAATGCCGCGGCTTCTATGACTTTCTTGATGAAATTTTGCAGGCTTCTATGTGAGACAGGCTTCTATACTAGACAGGTATTTCTATGTATGTCAACACTAAAACCAGGCTTATCTGTGATTTGATGGGCCCAAAACTGCGGCTTCTATTCGAGGGCGGCTTCTATTCAAGTGCGGCTTTTATACAAGACTTTACGGTATAGCAGGACAGCAGAAAACTCCCACCCGTTGCAGCTTTTGATTAGGAGAAAGGTGTAGTGTAACATGTTGTAGATTCAGTGGTGAGGAAATTGTAGAATTTCGGCTCAGCACTGAAGACGAAACCATCTTCATCACAACAATTCAGCTTGAAGTTGAGGAAGCCTGGTTTCAATGTTAACATACAGGCCTCAAAATTATTGTGTTTGATAAAAAATATAGGGTGGTGGGATTGGTCATGTGCATGTGCTGGAATCCAATAACCGGTTATAACCGGTTATCCGATCGCTATTTTAGAGGATACCCGGTCATGCAGAAGTTTTGAACATTTAAGAGTCAATGTCTGTAAAAACCAAACATCACCCGCCATGGCCAAATTTTCGACTTTTATCCCTGGATGAACCTCATTCACCCACTATTCACCCACTATTCACCCACTATGGCAGTTTAGAATCACAAGCCCTATTTTTATTTGACGGCGTTCCACTGATGAAAGTCACGAGAAAACGTTATGAAAAACTCGGATGTTGAGCCAATAATATAAGTAGAAAGGAAAAGGACATACGGATACGAGTTAAGAGTAACTCTCCATCACTGTAACCAGCCACCATATACAGTCAGAAAGTGCAACAACTAGGCACCCAACTGACAGAGTACTGAGACATTCGACGTCCTGACACCTAGCTTCAACACATCTCCGTAGCGTCAACCGACAGCCTTGCAACTCAGAATATTCAAGATTATGGAAATACCAAAGAGGGGAAGGTCAGCGCAACGAAAACGAGCACAAGCTACAGTCCCAACGGAACAAAGAATGTCGATTGTTACTGGACGATGACGAGACCAGTAGGATACTTGACAAAGCGGTCTAACTACAATTCAAAGCAGCAAAGCAGCACGCCACCCAACTTGGGTGGGTCATAAATATCAAAGATAAGTAAAGAAGGGGGAAGCTTTGCGAAAGTGAATTGCACAAGCCGAAAGTCAAAGTTACAGTGATGGAGAGTTACTCTTAACTCGTGTCCGTATGTCCTTTTCCTTTCAACTTAAATTATTTCTTAATTTTTGGCTTTGTTGCTGTGACCCCTACCTTGTCAACTATTATTTTGACTGAGGTCTTGTAGGACGAGTTCAGACTAAAGTGATATAATATTATAGGTGTCAATATCTATGATGATGAAATCAAGGGACATGGCGAAATATTCCATTTAACTCAATGTTGGCTCCTTTGATCCGCTGATGGATTTCATTCGCTGCCTTCGACAGTTTGGTCCAGAGACTCTCTATACCCGAGATATTAATTGAGAAAAAGTCAAAATTGGAGTAAAGTACACATTGAACGAGGGATCACTGCTTCTCACAACAGAGCAGCGGAGCCAAACTGTTTCTGGCGGTCTTGTAATGGAAACATGTTAACAGCATACTAACCAGTGCAAAAAGGTGCAACTCCATCAAATCCCGTTTTGCATTCACATTTGTAACTTCCAACTGTGTCAGTGCAACTGGTACCCTCGTCTTTGCACACAGTCAAGCATTCATTGATATCTGCCAAAGGAAAAAAACGGGGTATTTAGGAACAAAAGAATAAGAGTAGAGGCTACTCATGATATGTGCAATATGTTGAGGCAGTCAGAAGGCTACATCTCTTAGTTATCAAGCACTTGTTTCTTGCACTTTTTGTGCACATTTTCAAAAAAATAAATCACACCTACTGTACCTCCTCCGTTAACAAAACTTCGTGATGGATTTCTCAGCGACTGGTTTGTGCACAAACTGCCATGAGATGAGTAGCAATCACTTTCACGACAAGCCGATTGGAATCGAAGGTTGCGCTGTGGCAACAAAGGGGATGGCAGTCATGGTGAGCGAAACTGAAGTAACACTTCTCCGAAGGGATAATGCGCTGCACGCTTGGCCTCTCTACTACTCTAGCACTGAGTTCGAGAATGATAGAGAGTGATGGAACGGAGCAGCGAGTCTACACAATGAGCGAGCGAACAAGCAGCTGCTCCGATAGCACGGCGCAATGAAATAATTCTGAATTCAAGTTCTTGTTCAACCTGCGCAAAGCCCAGATTTGAATGCTAATGACCATGCATTCTTTCAGAAATATGCGGTCCGATGCGAGTCTCGTGGAAAGTCGACTGGACTTACTAGCCACTGTCGTTCGGTGCTGGAATCAGTTTGGCTGGGCCTTTACTCCCGCATTTCGTGGAGCTCTAGAGAGTGGAGATGAAACCAGGAGTCGAATTTTTTTGCGGCTCTCAGGCGGAAATGAGTAATCAGCACCGCAGCGGATCAAGCAGCTTGAAAGCCAACTTGAATGACAGCAACTTCACCAAAGTTCAGCGGAGTGTGAGCAAAGAAGCCAAGGAAAGGCTGAAACTAGCTGAACATCGACTCAAGAGAGATCACGACTCGCGTGCATCAGATGACGACAGAGACACAGGGTCACAAACAAACCGAGTTAAAGCGGAGCAAACTGAACTCTCTGCTCATTCTGCCAACAGGTTTTCTTGTAAAGACGCAGTACATGGGATGAACTACCTTCGTCCAGTGATTTACAGTCGATACAAACTGTTCTTGCTCTGTTCTAAACGTTTTCATATCTATCCAAATCCATCACGAAGTTCTTGTTAGCGGAGGAAGTAATTCAATGTCATTCACAGATGGGTTATTATTCAAAAGAGTCCACTATTTTTTTCAATGTGAGTACATTTTACATCATACCGCATAAAACAATTCAGGCAAAGAAAACAGAGCTTAAGGTTCACTGTAAAATTATCACGACTCCACAGAAACAGCAACAAGAACTGCGAAACCACCAGTTCAATGACAAGGACAAGAGCATCACCAGGAGAACACGAAACTTGCACATGCGCTTGGGGGGGGGGCACTATTAAAGAGACGGCTTGTGCTGTCGTTTGCAATTAGAAGATCATGGCCATCATATTTCAAGTACCCCAGTCTACCAGTACATACTTTGACATTCATTCGTATCTCGGTGATAAGAATATCCAGGAAGGCATCCACAGTCAAATCTATTCTCCAGATTTTGACATGTTGCACTGACAGGACATGGACTAGGTGAGCATTCATCAATATCTGAAAAGATGAACCACAGAAATACAGGCACACACATTGCACTTGCATAATGCCATATACACACATCTGAACTTGAAAATTTCCACATTTGATACTTTTCTTGGACATGTGTTGTGATAGTATTCTATTCTCTGGCTCTGTTCTCTGTTTTGTCACCTTTGAAGTGACAACCATTTGGTTCCCTGCCAATTCTCAAGCATTCTTTTGTTCATGCTTGTCTCCCCTTCAAGGCCCTTAACAATTTTGAAGAAAACTTTAGAAGAGTAAGGTGATGAATGAACTTGGATGGAGAGCTTAAGTAAGGTGAGGATTGGTACAACATTAGTGCTAGCTTCTTATTGCAGGACCAATGCAGGGGCATCAGAAAGGATTTCAGTGTGGTACGGTCAGTCACCTGAAGTACGATTTACTCGTGAAGTTGGGTGGTTCCTCTGAATATTTTCGAAATTTAGAACCCAAATCAGCGCCCTTTATTGATTCACATGGTTGAGCTACAATGCCCGTGACAAATTGTGATACGGTCAATACCGTAATAACCGTACCATGTCGGATGCCTCTGTATTGGCTGGGGCTCCTTCGATTTGGAACCTGCTTAACCTGGTTTTTTCACCCCCCCCCCCTTTAAAAACAGGTATGGCCAGAATTTCATTAAATTTGTAGTTTTGATCTTGCTTTTGACACTGTCTTTGGGAGTTACATGTAAAAATGTAAATGCAATGGATAAGGGCAAGGCCCAGTAGTGCTGAATTCCTTAGAGATATTTCCTAAATTATAAACATTTGTTAAAGTCTGCTTTCAAAGAAAGATCATTTGCGAATCAGGTTAGCTCAAATTGTGTGAAATACGCTAAATGCACACAATTGAAACTGAAAGATCGCTCAAAATAGAAGAAAAGAAAAGCATGGCGTTCCAAAGCTGGATTTGTACCCGGGACTCATCGTACAAGAGACAGGGATCATGACCCAACTGACTAACAATGTTTTTACATGCCAGACAGCATCAAAAACCACTCCCCCACGAATTTTTCGATGACGTCTGTAAGACGTCATCAGCGTTCAATATGTGTGTGTGTGTGTGTGTTTGTGTGTGTGTGTGTGTGTGTGTGTGCATGTGTGTGTGTTCCAACCTGTTGGAAGGCTATTTTCTTGCCAAAGCTTTTGGAAGTTGGACTAGTTTCGGCTCCACAATCCAGTGCGTCGTTACTATAACAGCTTTCATGGCTGAGGTTGTTGGTATGTCTCTTTGCTCTGGGTTCCTAGTACTCAGTAGCCGAGGCTGGTTGGTAAAGTAACTCCAATTTCACTTCAAGGTACCAGTGCATCTAGTGTCTGCTTCTATCAAAGCATTTTTTTGCGCTATGATACGCGTCGCCTATGAAACCCCTCGGAATTTCCCACCTTGCTCCCCCTTATGTTCTGGCTGCCCGTTTTGGATCCATCAGTTGTCTGATGATCGTAGAGATACGTGAAACTCGGAGTTGTGACAAAGCTTCCAAACTCTCTCTTGTGTCTTTTATTATATTTATATTTTACTATGTTCACATACCCAACTCATAAATAATACAGAAAGACAATGGTACTGAGACAAGGACAAACGTGACAACTACTGAGAAGGGGCTACTCCGAGGTGCAGCAGTGATGGTGGGGCATTGATGGCTCTGCCGACCTGAGGTCTCGGCCTCACGGCCAGAAACACGCACCAAAAACAAAAGATAGAGCTGTAAGGGTCAGCAAAAATAAAAAAGAAAGCAAGGGCAAACAACAGCTAGTACTAGTGCGCAGCGCAGCGCATTCTATTCTGGTTACCCCAGCAAGCGTAGGGTGTACATAAGTAACTGTCTTGGCCGTCCTATTCCGATGTACTCAGTGTGGTGTAGACCAGGTGTGCATTGGGGGGTCGATTCACATGGCTTCGCCAGCTGTGTGGATTAGACAGTTATCTGGGGCTTGTCTTGATCTGTTTCAATCAGAATCAGATCCGCTATCGTTGCTATAAAGAGAAAATATGTGAGTGCACATCCAGTGAATTTGCAGATTTGCGTGCTTCTCTTGTGACGGCCATATACATGGTATGTCGGTGTGTGTATGTGTGTGTGTACGTGTGTGTGTGTGAGTGTGTATGTGTGTGTGTGTTTATGTGTGTGTGCGTGTGTTTATGTGTGTGTGTATGTGTGTGACAAGGATTGCCTTCTACTACGTGTGTGTGTATGTGCATGTATGTATGTGCATGTATGTGTGTGTGTGTGTGTGTGTGTGTTTGTGTGTGCATGGTGTGTGTGTGTATGTGTGTGTGTGTGTCTGCATGTATTTGTTGGTAATCTAGACCCGACGGTGTTCCAGAGGTACAAAGTACATGTATATTCAGGCGCGTCGCACCGACTTTGGAGGTGGGGCGGCCATGGGGGGGGGGGGGGGGTTCGTGGGTCGCGCTCCGGGAAAAAGTTCAAAAATTGAAGCCAATTGCAAACATTTCCGTGCATTTGATGCCATTTCAGTGTACCGCAACTACAATGAAAGACTTTTTGATTCTGCACAAAAATCAAGAAGATGCTACGATCGGGGACAAACATTACCCTCCCGCGGGAAAAAAATCAAAAATTGAAGCCAATTGCAAGCATTCCCATGTATTTGGTGCCATTTCAGTGTACATGGACTTTTGATTCTGCAACAAACCACGATCGGGGACAAGGATTTGCCACATTTGCGCTATCATCGCGCTTTGTTGCAGTGTGCTCCAAAAAAATGGCCGAAAAAGTGGGTCGGCCATGGCCGCCGCGGCCGGTGCGGTTCCGACGCCCTTGATATTACCATACATACATACCTGCACAATTCGGAAGAGCTGTCCACATTCCATTAGCTTGACATGTTACAGTGTCAATGGAACTCGTACTTGGATCCACAGTAAAGCCGGCACGACATGAAATGCCAAGAACAGTTCCAGGGGCATTGGACAAAGTAGTATTGTATTCATAACCACGACGGAATTCTAACAGGGGACAGGATCCTGAAATGTTAATCACACGAATGAGAATTTTATTATATCGACTTGAGCATGAAGGTACATTATGACAGTATATTATGCACGACTGTGGACAAACAAACCGTTAATCAGAGGAATTTTCAAACACATGGGATGAAGCATTGCAGAGGCTTCGCTTTGTCATTGAAATCCCAGAGCAGAATTGTCTCACTCTGTCCCTCTGCCCCTTTGGGTGCTAAGAATACAGCTCGAGTTGGCGGTGCTGCTTGAGCGTGTCCATCACTGCATAACGAAAGAAATCTGAAAACTTCAAATGACTATACGCAAACTGCACCCTTACCATACACTGCACACTTCTATTTTCATTATTCTATTGGCTTGGAGAGACTTCCATCATAGGCATACATTTACCTCGGCAGAATCCGTAAATAAATGTAATAAACAATACAATACAAAACTTCCGAGTAAAAAAATTCATGCCGGATGATGGTGCAAGTTTATAGCTGTGGCACTCATGGTATCAGTGCTACGTGTAGGGATGCAGCAGATGTGGTGTGAGCGGAGAGTTGGGAGGTTAAAGTGTAGAATCAGCTGCGTCATGATCATGACTAAGCATGACAGTTCTCTGCACAAGAAAGCCTCTCTTGCAGAGATCACCAATTACAGGATAATCTCACTCCTTGGCAAAGTTCGGGAGAGGATTATCCACCAACGCCTCTAAACGCACATTGAGCCCCACCTCCTGGCCGACCAATCTGGATTTCGATCTAAACACAGCACTGAACTTCAGCTCTCCCGCCTAGTTCACCACATCTTTGCCGGCCGAGATGCCGGTCAGGCAGTGTCGGCGTGCTTCTTTGATTGGTCAAAGGCTTTTGACCGTATCTGGCATGCTGACATCCTGGCCAAACTCAAGAACCTTGGTGTCCGTGGCATTGCCCTGAACTTGTTCACACGCTACCCGACTCGCCGCCGTCAATGCGTCAAGGCTGGTTCCACTTTGTGGTCGTGTGAATCCATTCCAGCTGGAGTACCCTGGGCTCTGTCCTAGGGCGTCTTGGGTTCCTGGTGTACACGATCGACCTCCCCCCAGCATGTACAGACTTGCGCACCAAATGCAGTCAGTTTGCCGATGACACGGCACGCATTGCAACACACTACACGACGGACCTATCTCCTGCATTCCTCCAACGCGCCGCTTACCAGGATGGTGTTTGAAGGATTGTCATCTCCTCGTCAACACCACCTAACCCGTTGTTCTTTCCGTCCGACCCTACCACAGCATTCATATCACACTACACGTGACTCTGCTGCTGCAGGTCTACCAACATAGGCACTATCAACAGAGCCAAAAAAACACTACTGCAACTCCACAGGACAGGTGGCACAATGGAAGCTTGCAGCCTATTAATTATATACACAACCTACATCCGACCCATTCTTGAATATGGCACAGCAACAGTGGGATACACTGGAGAGAATTCAGCGCCATTCTATACGCATCTGCCTTCGGTTTCCCCTCTTTGCAGCCGTTCACCACAGTTCCCTCCTACCCCATGCTCAGCTTCAAATCATTAGGTCACGACTCCTTATTAAGCAAGCCCTACTAGCATGAGACATCCACCACCACACCTCCCCACCACACCCGCAACAACCACATATTGCACCGCAACGTCATCACCAAACTTATACCCTTCGACAGACAAGGACCTACTGCACAAGACTCGCACGCACAAACGGGAACCGATATTCCCCCATCAACAGCTCCCTCACCCTCTACAACTCATTCCCTATTGACATCACAACCCAACAGAACAGAAATTCTTTCCAAAGCAATGCATGCAGTCTTCTTTTGAATAGTACCTGTTCCCGCTCCACACACCCTCCTGGTTTCTAACATCTCAAAAGTGTATTTAACCGTCTTGATTAAATAAGTTATAGTAACCAATAGACAAATGTTATGTTGGCTGCTGTGTCATGTAAGACAACTGTCATTCAATAGTTACCTATGACCAATCCCATCACCACCAGTTTATACATACTTGGTATTGTAATCAATGCTCAGGTCAAACCCATCTTTCCTATTGCACACAAACATGATACCTCAGACGATCTAGTCTCACTCTATAAAGTAGTTTAACACCTACATGTTCCAAACTCTCGGCATTCTATTTTGTTAGATATTGTTGCCTGTGCCGAATGACGGCACGCCAAACCAAGTACTGGTTGTCGAGCTCTGTGGTTGTCTGCCTGAGCAACTCTCACACACTCCATGTCAAGGAACAGAGCAAGATCAACTTAAAGCCGCATGCACAGTCATGGTATGCATGCTCTACTGATTACTTTGTCCGGCAATGGCACATTATACTATGGCCAAATCCTTATCCGGCAATGGCACATTATACTATGGCCAAATCCTTATCCGGCAATGGCATATTATACTATGGCCAAATCCTTATCCGGCAATGGCATATTATACTATGGCCAAATCCTTATCTGGCAATGGCACATCATACTATGGCCAAATCCGTATCCGGCAATGGCACATTATACTATGGCCAAATCCTTATCCGGCAATGGCACATTATACCATGGCCAAATCCTTATCCGGCAATGGCACATCATACTATGGCCAAATCCTTATCCGACAATGGCACATCATACTATGGCCAAATCCGTATCCGGCAATGGCACATTACACTATGGCCAAATCCTTATCCGGCAATGGCACATTATACCATGGCCAAATCCTTATCCGGCAATGGCACATCATACTATGGCCAAATCCTTATCCGGCAATGGCACATTATACTATTGCCAAATCCTTATCCGGCAATGGCACACATTATACTATGGCCAAATCCTTAATAAGGGCCTGCTGGAGAGCCGGGTCAGCCGGGTCACACGCCCGGCTGGGGAACTGCACGACCTGGCTGAACTTATAACACCGGGTCCAGTCTGACCCGGCTGAAAAATGTCTCAAACTGACAATGGATTCCTAAAATACCGGTATTTTACGACTCGCGGACCCCATCTGTTGCAAATCTAGCGCAACCGTACACACTACAGACTCAGTCTACAAGTACAAGCGACAGAAACTCGGCTCCATTGGTAGGGTCAACTGGGGTCAACTGGTTCGAGCGCGACCAGCCAGCGGCGAGCAGGAAGTCAGGACATTACAAGTCGATGGGGCAGGCAGTCAAAAGCGTAATTTTGGCTATAGCTTTTGACACAGTTGCAAGTTTTCAGCCGACTGGTGATTTGGACGATGGAGCCCACTGCGAAGAGAAAAAGAACTCACGCTTTCCAAGAATCCTGAAATAAAGATTATTAAAGATATATCAAGACTCTTGGAAGAAAGGTCGACCCTGGCTGGACTACGACCGTGCCTGTCTATCCATGTCATTCGCTTTGTGCAAGACGTATTTCCAAAGGAAGACGAGCGGCGGTGGATTTGGTCGCGATGCGTGGTTGAAAGGTAAGAACTCACTGCTTCGAATTATCGGCATGCTGCTCGGCTCCTGGGTGCTGCAGGCACCCCCCCCCCCCCCCCCCCCCCCCCCAGGGCCAGAGCTCTATTATGTGAACATGTTCGTCCTGCTACTAGCACTAATTGCGGACTTTGATAGCTCGCCTTGTTCTCTAAAATTTCCGATTTCCGGTAATAAATTCGCTTTTCTATTTTCCTGCGTTTTGAGCAGGCTTTTTGGTTGTTTTTCTGCCGGATGTTCTGACCTGGTTTGACCCGGCTGGCCTGCATGCGCCAGGTACACTCTGACCAGGCTGTGTTGAATGTCTAGAGCAGGCCCTGCTTATCCGGCAATGGCACATCATACTATGGCCAAATCCTTATCCGGCAATGGCACATCATACTATGGCCAAATCCTTATCCGGCAATGGCACATCATACTATGGCCAAATCCTTATCCGGCGATGGCATATTATACTATGGCCAAATCCTTATCCGGCAATGGCATATTATACCATGGCCAAATCCTTATCCGGCAATGGCACATCATACTATGGCCAAATCCTTATCCGGCGATGGCATATTATACTATGGCCAAATCCTTATCCGGCAATGGCATATTATACCATGGCCAAATCCTTATCCGGCAATGGCACATCATACTATGGCCAAATCCTTATCCGGCAATGGCATATTATACTATGGCCAAATCCTTATCCGGCTATGGCACATTATACCATGGCCAAATCCTTATCCGGCAATGGCACATTATACTATGGCCAAATCCTTATCCCCCCATCTTCCGAGGAAAACTGAGATGCGTACGGTATACAAAACCATTACATGGGATAACTGAGCGAGTTCAAATATCCTGCCAAAGGCAAGAATGTACTCTTTAGTGTTAGAGATCTGGTACAATACAGAGTAGTAAAGTACTGTTGATTTAGTACTCTAGTGCTGTTTCCCCACCCCTACCAACGCAAAATTATGGCCCACTCTCGATATTCTGCCTTTGGAGTAGCTATAGCGTACTCGTCAGAAAGTAGCATTGAACGGATGCATGTACTGCTGTACGCAATACATAGACACTTGCCAGTGTAGGTATGCATGGGCATGAAAACATGTTCACAATCCACCAGGGCAAGTCTAAACTATTGATGAACTTGTACATAGCACAGCAGTGGACAGTCTTGACTTATTTAACTCCTGCTACCTGCCGAGAATCCAGGTGGAAAGCAACACAGCGTGGGGTAGGGTGGGGTATGGTGGGGTGGGGTGGGGCGAGGTATGGTGTGGCGAGGTGGGACGAATTAAATGTACTTTACGGTATATACATGTACTACTGAAAAGCGATAAATTTTGCGGCGGGCAAAGTTTGCGTTTTCAAGAATTGTGCTCGTTCACGGCGAGAAACTTTTGCGATTTTATCTTTTCATTTGGATCTTGTACTGTCTACAGTCAATGTACAGAGCAGTGGGCGACGATTCATATTCGCAAATGTGTGATGGTCGCGAAAATAGCGAAATAATATAATCTCTAGCGAAAGTTTCTCACTTTACAGTACTTTACAAGTAAGTAGAAAGTAAGTACAAGTGTACTAGTACATGTATACTTGTATACATGTACATGTACTAGTATACATGTACTAGTATACATGTACTAGTATACATGTACTAGTATACATGTACTAGTATACATGTACTAGTATACATGTACTAGTATACATGTACTAGTATACATGTACAAGTATACATGTACATATCAGAAGTTTTCACTCCTCTCCAAGCTCTGATACTAACCAGCCAAGCCTGGAATGCAGTACACACTGGCAGAGCTCCAAGACCACGCATATAGACAGGATGCCAGAAAACACAGGCTGGTGACATTTACACCAGGGTACATATAATTGTACATACCGTATAAGGGTATAACGGTATAACGGTATTTCCACACATGTAAAGCCAAGGGCGTTATATCCATCCTCACTTTAGAAAACCATGGAGATATATCCGAATATAAGTCACACAAGTCACCCTCACGTAATAAAGCCATGGTGTTATTAGTGAAAGCAATTCAATGTTGAGGATGTTGCATGTGGCGTTAAGGTTGAGTTTAGTTCTTTTATTGAACCCACTGTAGTGGTGATTCTCTCTGCATGAACCTATCTCCACTTTCAGTGTCACATGTCACATGTCATACCGCTAAGGCACAACCACACAAGTCTATTTTCGGCATGCCACCTTGCACACAATAGGTTCACCATTTAAAAGAGTATCGCTCACTTTCAATCAACAACAAGAGAGATCACTATCGAAGCACTGTCACCAGAAGTACCCCGAAATTAGAGTTCTCTGTCACTGAGCACCAGAACTTTATCTGGACTGGCCACGCTGGAATCATCTTCGTCAGAGGTTCCGCATTTTTCAGCTTCAGAGTGAGTACCACTGTCGTCACCGTGTGCAGAGATATCGCTGTCAGAGATATCGCTGTCAGAGTTATCGCTGTCAGAGTTATCGCTGTCAGAGTTATCGCTGTCAGAGTCATCACTGTCAGAGATATCGCTGTCAGAGATATCGCTGTCAGAGATATTGCTGTCAGCGATATTGCTGTCAGAGTTATCGCTGTCAGAGTTATCGCTGCTATACTCACTCTCCTGTCCGCTGACCACTTCTTCCTCGGGCATTTCTTTGTCATCGATGAGTTTCTGCAGGGACGAGTGTGGTAGTTCTGGACACTCATCAGTAGTCTATCCACATTTCACGAAGGACTTGGTTATCATCTCGCCGGAATGTCTGCCCATGCATCCACCACCAACTTTGCCACTGTATCATAAGGCGCTAGCTTTCGCTTGGCAGTTCTGGTGAATTCCTTCTCACCTCGCACAAGCCTTTGGTTCCACGATTCACGCACTTCCCTCTTCAGCAATTTGTTCCAACTAGCATCACAGTTTCCCAAAGGGTAAGCAACAGCAGCTTTCAGCCTGGACTGGTGGAGGTGGAATTACTTTAGCATTAGGGCCCATCCGTAAATAAAGATATTTATTTAGAAACGAAAACTATTCGTTTAGGGGGGGGGGGGGGGGGGTTGAGCGCCTGTTCGTTTCTCGAAAAATATCGATGTACATTTTGCATGCATGAGCATGTCCAGAAAAAAGACCAAATATATCGATACTATGTACCACTTGTATGTGGTCGGTCATTAAGGGGGGGGGGGGGTTGAAGAGAAACGACTAGTTTCTAAATAATAAGTTTCCTCTGAGACAAAAATGCGATAATACTCATAAAAAGGACACACTTCAGGCTCATTACAAACATCTTGAAAGTTTTTGTCTTCACAAGTATACTTTCAAGCCTTCTCGTCAGGTGAAATACAGGCAAACAGGGAAAAGGAACAGGAACAGTGAATTAAATACAGTAAGAAGGTGGTAAAACAGCGCAACAGTGGTTGTCTCTTGTTGTCGCACTACATGTCACGCTTATTGAGTTTTCTCGCATTTCCACCTTTGTGTCATTATTGCAATTTTCGCTGTTTACTTTAGCTATCTTCTTTCTTTTTTTTGCGCTGTTTCACCACCTTCTTACTGTATTTAATCCACTGTTCCTGTTCCTTTTCCCTTGCCTGTATTTCACCTGACGAGAAGGCTTGAAAGTATACTTGTGAAGACAAAACTTTCAAGATGTTTGTAATGTGCCTGAAGTGTGTCCTTTTTTCTAAATAAATATCGGTATTTACGGAAAGCCCCTTACAGGGTTGACATTTGGACTTCGCTTTCTCTCTTTCGTACCTGACTTGCAAGTGTAGAGTTTCGGAGAGAAAAAGAGCAGTACGAAGCATGTGGCCTCTAAATTTCACAGGGTTGAAGCAAAGAAGTCACACCAGCCGGAATAAAGATAGATTGTGTTGCCATGGTGCCTCTTCAGAGCTGAAACGGTATCGGCCTAAGTGTCGCTCCAGTGCTGGTAGCAAACAAGGAGAGCTGGCTTGAGGAAAATACTTTCCGGAGTACCCCTGCCACACGTTGTCCATCCTTCACATTATTAGGTCACTAGTCACGCTTCAAGACTGCCACATGACAGTCTTTCGGTAAATTTCCTTTACAGATATGCTTGAGATTCTGAATGATCAGCATCGGAATCAACTTGGTCCCATTGGCCAAAGCGAACAGTACAACAGACAACTGAAGGTTCTCATGGCAAGTGATATGCATGCGAATTGTTTTGAAACCCTGCAAGTCGTACGTGTCGCTGCTTGGTAAGTCGAACCAGAAAGGAGACTCGTCCATGTTTCCAACACCAATGGCTAAAAGTCCTCCCTCGGGATTGTCTTACAAACTGGCGAGGGTCTCCTGGAGAGTGATAATCTTAAATGATGGTAATGTCTCTTTTGGCCATAACTTTGCCCGATGGTGGTTTTTTATTATATTCTTGGAACCCTATGTGGAAGGCCCCATCGAAATAATAATATGTCTGAAGTCTGCTTTTCCCTAGTTTTATCAAACAAACTACTGTCGTGGACATTGAAATTCAGTCGATTGACCAGGGCCGGTGCCCTCTCTCAGCGGGTACAGAAGTAGTTAGTTGCATGCAGTGCACTGTCATGTTGATCCGATGCGACCAGTGCTCTGCAGCGTGTGTGTGTGTGTGTATGTGTGTGTGTGTGTGTGTGTGTGTGTGTGTGTGCGTGTGTGTGTGTGTGTGTGTACTGCTTGCCCACGGCTGCATGGCCAGCGCTCTGCAGCATGTGTGTGTGTACTGCTTACCCACGGCTGCATGGCCAGCGCTCTGCAGCGTGTGTGTGTATTGCTTACCCACGGCTGCATGGCCAGCGCTCTGCAGCGTGTGTGTGTACTGCTTGCCCACGGCTGCATGGCCAGCACTCTGCACCATGTGTGTGTGTACTGCTTCCCCACGGCTGCATGGCCAGCGCTCTGCAGCGTGTGTGTGTACTGCTTACCCACGGCTGCATGGCCAGCGCGCTGCAGCGTGTGTGTGTACTGCTTGCCCACGGCTGCATGGCGAGCGCTCTGCAGCGTGTGTGTGTACTGCTTACCCACGGCTGCATGGCCAGCGCTCAGGGGCTGCTAGACGTGTGACCGGATTTCCATGTCCACGACAGTAGAATAGTTGTCTGTTGACTATTCAAAATATTTCAATGGACATCATGATAGCAATGCTAGAATTCTTAGCACCCACAATGTTTGTAGATGGATTCAGTAACTCAAGTAGAGGACTCTACAACCAGTTGCATTGGCCTGTTGATTTTGCTGGTTATGAATCTTACCTTGAATGATGATGGCGTATGTTGTTGACAAAGGCTTGACTGCTCCATCACACCGGTCCAGTACATCCTTTGAGGGCTGGGTTACTACTGGACCGACTACTGCAAATCTACAATTCAAATTGGCTTTGTATGCTGTAGTGCATGTCACATTGAACATCACACCAGCTGGGTTATCTCTGGTAAGCATTATACTGGAATCATTTCCCATGAAGCTGAAAGTAGAGTTCACGTATTCCAACAGTCCATTTTGAGATGTTCCATTCATTGTGTTCACCACCTTTGTTTTAAGATCTAAAGTGGATGTCCAAGTGACACTCATAGCTGATGACCCCACAGTATTACATGGTATATCATATCTCTGATCAGTGTAGTTGAAAACCATTGTTGTAGAAGTGACAGTAGTACGATTCTGCTTTGCTGTACATTATCATGGGGATAGAATGTTGATGTGAACACACGAGCACATGAGTACACACGCGCGTGCACACACACACAGACGCACACACACACACGTGCGCACAACACACACACACGCACACTCGCATACACACACATGTGCGAACCCATGCACAGAAAACACAGACACACATGCGTACACACCCATGCACAGAAAACACAGACACACATGCGTACACACCCATGAACACACACACACACACACACACACACACACACACACACACACACACACACACACACAAAAACACACACACACATACCGAGTATGCATGAAGACTAGGGGAAAGTACCCATGTTGCCAGACGTTACTGGATGCATGTATGCGTAATGTGTTGTTGTTGCTTTTCTGTACTTTGCATGTTAGCATACTTTGAAACAAATTGAAATCAGTAAAAAATGTTACAGATGCTTCACATTGATTGAAACGAATCATGGAAAGTCCTGTTCCATGTTCCAGGCACACCATGGAAAAAATCACACAGATATCCATGTGTTCTGGTTCTCCTCTTTCAACACAGTTAGATACAGCAGTTTTGAGCAATTTAGACTGTACTGGCCAAACAGTTACCACTCAGGCTGTATACTTCCTTAATCGCAAACCGGTTTCTACTTCTATTTAAAAATGCTACCGTTAGTCAGTCAAGTGTCCATGATTTCACCGGGAACTGCTGGCACCACATAATAGCACCCACTTCCTGTCACTGAAGTCGGGGATTTTCCCGTGTCGTCTATACCAAGACCGTTGTTGGTGGCCTTGCCAGCCACTGGAGGGAATAGTTGTACCATGCAAAAGCATGTAGTTAGGCGAAAAAAATAGAGATTCCCGGGCCCTCCCGCACCAAAATCGAGCCAAAGGCAATTTTTTTTAACAGTTCGTATTATGTACAGTACTGATCGTGCGAGTACATATGTGACATGGTGTCACACAAACCTGGGCTTTCGATTTTGACAGCATGTTACAAGGCGAGGACGCATATATATGTATACACCTGGGCTTGTACGACTCTCTGGTGTACGACTCAGGGCTGTCGTTGGCCGAAATACAAAAGAAATTGTATGGGTACCAGTAAACCACTAACCATGTACAATGTACCTGTCGTCTGTAAAAAAAATATAAAAAAATACCGGAAAATACTGTACAAAAAAGAGTTCAGCATGCCATGCATACACACATAGGAAAAAAATCAAAAATAAAAATTCGCTCGCCCGCACCAATTTCAGATGGGTCCTGCCCGGGAATCTCGATTTTATTTTGGTCTCGCCTTAGGTTATTTTCTCAGTCCTTTTGCAAATAGCCTATTCAGTGTTATGGTTCACAGTGGGTGGAAGTCAGATTCATGAAAGGGCAAGAGGTACCTACTTCATAGATTTTTCTTCTTGCTCTGGTTGGCTTTTTGGACTGACTAAGGCTGATTTCATAGCCGCGATTTGGCCCAGAGTTTGGGAAGGTGGGTGAGGGGCAGCACCTGATGTTGCCACTCAAAGGCCACCAAGACACCCAAGGCCGCACTGTAACAAGCCCGGGAGTGAGTTCCAACAAGAGAAAACGAAACTGAAAGACTAGCTACAGTGTATTATCAGTGCGTGTTGTGGAATGTCGGCTTGCCATGTTAAAGTGCGGAGACAATTCAAATTTCAACAATAAAATCATCCCGATCCCTCAAGGAATTGTCCTCTCATTACGAAACTCTCCACACAAGTGTATTTTGGTGGTGTAACCTACGTGTAAAAATATTGTTACATTTGGACCTAGTATAGCTGGGTTAGTGGTATGTTCCCATATGGGAACAACGGGATAACGGGCACATAAAAATACCCAATTTGGACGATACCGTTGTGAGTGATTGGATCCATTCAAACGACTTTGGAGACGAAATGGATTGGTGAGAGAAACACTTCCCAGTGTTGGACAATGCAACCGATCCACCAGGCATGCCTCGTGGGCACTCAACGTGGCATGCTGACGTTTCCCTAGTTATATATTTCGATCCGTTCTGTGTGCGGATCACTCTTGTCAGATCATTGTGTTTCACCCACCCACCTCCCATTTCTCATCTCTCATTTACTTTGCTAAAGTTATTAAAGGGGTGTTGGCCACGCTCATTTCCGGCTACTCAGAGCTCTCGGTCTTCGTCCCTAGCATGTGACTAAACTCTTGGCTCTGCCAAAATCCTGCTCTCTCCGTAGCCTCTCAGTTCGCTGGCCAGCACCCTCCATACCGCAAGCTGCCCGTGTGTTGTAGTAACTGTTAGTGTGTGTGTGTGTGTGTGTGTGTGTGTGTGTGTGTGTATGCTGTGTGTGTGTATGCTGTGTGTGTATGCTGTGTGTGTGTGTGCTGTGTGTGTGTGTGTGTCTGTGCGTGTGTGTGTGTGTGCTGTGTGTGTGCTGTGTGTGTGCTGTGTGTGTGTGCTGTGTGTGTGTATGTGTGTGTGTGTGTGTGTGTGTGTGTGTGTGTGTGTGTGTGTGTGTGTGTGTGTGTGTGTGTGTGTGTGTGTGTGTGTGTGTGTGTGTGTGTGTGTGTGTGTGCTGTGTGTGTGTGCTATGTGTGTGTGTGCTGTGTGTGTGTGTGCTGTGTGTGTGTGTGCTGTGTGTTTGTGTGTGTGTGTGCTGTGTGCGTGTGCTGTGCAGGGCCTGCTGGAGAGCCGGGTCAGCCGGGTCACGCGCCCGGCTGGGGAACTGCACGAACTGGCTGAACAGATAACACCGGGTCCAGTTTGACCCGGCTGGAAAATGTCTCAAACTGACAAGGGATTCCTAAAATACCGGTATTTTACGACTCGCGGACCCCATCTGTTGCAAATCCAGCTAAACCGTAGACACACTGCAGTCTACAATTACAAGCGACAGAAACTCGGCTAGGGTCAACTGGGCCTGGGGTCAACTGGTTCGAGCGCGATCTGGCCAGCGGCGAGCAGGAAGTCAGGACATTCAAAGTCGATGGAGCAGGCAGTCAAAAGCGTAACTTTGGCTAAAGCTTTTGACACAATTGCAAGTTTTCAGCCGACTGGTGATTTGGACGATGGAGCCCGCAGCGAAGAGAAAAAGAATTCACGCTTTCCAAGACTCTTGGAAGAAAGGTCGACCCTGGCTGGACTATGACCATGGCGGTCTATCCATGCCATGCGCTTTGTGCAAGACGTATTTCCAAAGGAAGACGAGCGGCGGTGGATTTGCATGGCATTCTGAGGTGACTCGGCGCACTACGACTGCAACGTCAACCTCGTCTGAATAGAGGGACCTGGCCCGCACACCCAGAGCAGCAGCAGCAACGCCAGCAGCAGCAACGCCAGCAGCAGCAACAGCGCCACCAGCAACAGCAGCAGCAGTTGCAACTCCACCAGTTCTCCAGTCTGCTGAAGCCTTTCAGCAGATGGTGCAGCAGATGCCAGTCGGCTTGGCCATGCAGGTGATGCAGTGGCAGCAAGCAGCCACTCCACAAGGTGCTGCAGGCACCCCCCCCCCCCCCCCCCCCAGTGCTCTATTATGTGAACATGTTCGTCATGCTACCAGCACTAATTAGAAAACAGAATTCCTTTTTTTCAAATTGTTAAATCAGAATCCAATGGAACTGCCTTGCATTCTTCACGTAATGTCGTTTACCTTCTACGTTTGCGGACTTTGATAATTCGCCTTGTTCTCTAAAATTTCCGATTTCCGGTAATAAATTTGCCTTTCTGTTTTCCTGTGATTTGAGCAGGCTTTTTCGTGGTTTTTCTGCCGGATGATCTGACCCGGCTTAACCCGGCTGGCCTGCGTGCGCCAGGCACATTCTGACCAGGCTGTGTTGAATGTCTAGAGCAGGCCCTGCTGTGTGTGTGCTGTGTGTGTGCTGTGTGTGTGTGTGTGTGTGTGTGTGTGTGTGTGCGTGTGCGTGTGTGTGTGTGTGCTGTGTGTGTAAGAGCTGTGTGTGTGTGCTGTGTGTGTGCTGTGTGTGAGTGTGTGTGTGCGTGTGTGCGTGTGTGTGTGTGTGCTGTGTGTGTGCTGTGTGTGTGTGTTCCATCAACAGTGTGTTCGCACGATCCTGAGTGTTACCCGAGACCCGCAGTGGCAGGAACACCTGTCAAGTGAAGACCTGGCGAAGCGTAGCGGCATGCCAGCCTCGCTGGAGGAGGCCATTCGTGCGAATCGCCTGCGATGGCTTGGTCACCTCGCAAGGATGAATGACACCAGGTTGCCAAAGCAGATCCTTTTTGCGGAGGGCACTAACACGCGGCCCCGCCATGGACCCAAGCGTCGTTGGAGAGATGTGGCAGCTTCAGATCTGCGTGCGACCGGTATCCCGGAGGCGAAATGGTACCACCTTGCTCAGGACCGGAGGGACTGGCGCGAGAGTAGCCGTCGGAAACCACCAAGCCAGCCCCAACCAAGAGTGTTCGTCTGTGTCTGCGGCCGCGACTTTCGCCGTCCGAATGATTTATCCCGACACAAGAACTACTGCCTCGCCTAATAGCTATCATCGCCTTCGGCGATGGGCTTTCCAAAGGTCCAAAGGTGTGTGTGCGTGTGTGTGCTGTGTTTGTGTGTGTGTGCTGTGTACGTGTGTGTGTGTGTGTGTGCACTGTGTGTGCACTGTGTGTGCACTGTGTGTGCGTGTGCCGTGTGTGTGCACTGTGTGTGTGTGCTGTGTGTGTCGTGTGTGTGTGTGTGTGTGCTGTGTGTGTGTGTGTGTGCCGTGTGTGTGTGTGTGCTGTGTGTGCTGTGCGTGCTGCGTGCTGCGTGTGGGCGGTGGAGGGGGGGGGGAGGGGGGGGGTATCCTACATATTGTTCAGTAGTGTCTTTGCTGTTTGTGTTATGCAGAGCTCACTGACTTCTCAGTTTGAGCACTCTGGCAAAGTATGGTCGCGTCTTGTTGAAATCTGGCTTTGTAAGATTTACTTTCATTGCTATCGGGTTTGGCCTCATTCTGAGTGCACAAAAGATGAAAGTTGTGAACAATTCTACATACAGATTTAGTTCATGTACTAGTATGTTGATAAAGTGAACTGTGGTTATTTGAAACAGTAAGCAAGATATCATATCCTACTTACCTACAATGTTGAGCTGATATGTTTCTGTTGAGTTGTGATCCACTGTTTTACAATTGTACAGTCCAGTGTATGATGTGTTCAGTATAGGATGTGCTGTGGGGGAGATGCGTAAAGAAATACCTCCTGAGAAGTCACCTACCCCAACCAACACTAGACTACCATCAGTCTTCTCTAGTCGAATGAATGATCCTGGTCCACTGATCACTACACATCCAGGTAAGTATCTGGTAACATCCGCTGTAGGTTGTCCATCACCAAATGTCACACGGGATGCTGTTGTTGATTGTCCTGTACCACCAGCACTTAGACCGACATGTTGACCTGTATGAACATACACATGGGTACAGTGTGACAATACTAACTCAATACATGACCAGTGACAATGACCTGACAAAGGTACTATACTGCCACATTTGGTATTTGCCTTCACATCAACACCAGTAAAGCAAACAACATTGATATCAAACACACATGAAAATAATGACATTGGCACACCCAAATTCATCCACCTTAATATCTTACCATTGCAGCCAATCAGCAACAGGGGACAGAAGAGAAGCAAGCAGCCAATCAGTACACCTTCACAGTGGGACACACGAAAAGGAATTGAGACATTCGAGATGAACCACAGATACTGATAGAGAAACTTATAAGTGTAAAACAGAAATGGAGTTCACCTGAAAATGACCACTCCAGGCACATTGTGGTTGCAACCTTATATTTCCTTTGAATGCATGCGCACTGTGGTCAAATTGTACGTGAGCAATAACCCTCATGCCACACCAGAGAGACGAGCCCATGGGGTGTCGCAAGCGTTTATTCCAGCATGAATAATCATGAGCCTGTGATCGGTAATCAAGTATGCCGTACATGTACTCAGTATGAGGTCATGATTATAAATGATGTACACATATCACGCATCAGAGAGGCAAGGACAGCAGAAGCGACCCGCGGGGTCCTGCGCCGTCGGAACTGCTGCGTGTACTATTAAGTTGCTATGGCTGCGGAACACTAAATCTTAGTACACATGAATAGTTCAAAGGTGCCAATGTGCGTGCACTATGCGGCAACCATCGGCACGACCCGTGTCTCCTGCCATTTAAACGGTGTGAGAGGGTGGGAAAAAATGTCTGAGGCGGGCAGGCACAACAAACAACTGGCGAATAACGTTTTTCCTTGAGCAGCCGCCGCGGCCTGTATTCAAAACAAGCAAAATGGGGGCGGCCCTGAAAGGTAACCTCCCGCGACAGCGCGTCCATGTTAGCGCGGTGCACTTCAGCGCGACCGCCTTAGCGCGGGGCATTTCAGCTCGGAGCCATTTCAGCGCCGCGTCTTGAGAGCGCCAATGATTTCAGCGTGAAATTTTAAAGCGCAGGACATGTCAGCGCCAATTTCTTCAGCGCAGATTTTTTTCGCGGGAGCCACTTCAGCGCCGTACATGTTAATGTACGTACGGGCACCAATTAGTGACTATTAGTGACTATCAATGACTATTGACAACTTGTATGGGGTATTACCACTGCCATGTACACCAGTCGCCCTATAAAAGACACAGTATTTTCGGGGATAGGCCATAATTTTCCTCAATTTCCCTATGCAACCTAACTCTCAAAAATGGAATGGAACCGATTTGAGACAGCCAAGGGCAAGCCGCCATTCTGCCAAGATGGTTGCACTTATCGCCTTGATAAGGGTGCTGCTGGCGGCGAACGATAGTATTGGCGGTGCATTGACCATGCGTGTACTGTGAGAAAGGAGACGATGGGCTTGGATGGTGTACCCCAACCAAGAGGTGCCGCACAGCACACCCACGCTCCCAATGCCAATGACTGTGTTACGAGGAAAGCGGTTTCATCAATGAAAACTTTGGCGAAGTCAACATCGCGGCCAGTGACAGAGATTTATGATCAAGTCGCTGTACCCGAATTGCCGATCATATCGTCAGTGAAAAGTTTCAAATCTTTATTCTCACGATAGCCAGTGGCCAATAAGAGATAATAGTGTAAGAAAGGAGAAAGAGTGAGGAAGAATTGGGCGGGCAGGGCCTAGAGGTTAATGACTACTGAAGTGTACGGGCCGGGGTGGTCGCCACACGACCATACAGAGTTGTGTACTTAAGTGTACGGGCAGGGGTGGTCGCTACACGAGCATACAGAGTTGTGCAACAGCATGGATATCTCGGATTTGAAGGGAGAACGAGAAGGGATTTCGCAAAGCTGGGTGGGCAAGCAATTAAAGTAATGAAGGGCCTTGTACAGGGGAGAATGGAGACAGCGGTCAGTCAGCGGAGTTGGCAAGTGCCAAGTACGAGAGCGACGTAAATTATACGAAGGTTGCACGTTGCTAGCAGTATGCAGCGAGAGTATATGTGGTGGGGCATAATTGTGGCGCAGAGAATGCGCGAAGAGTATATGTTTAAATTTAAAGCGTGAAAATAATGTTGGTCATTTGATGCGATGCAAAAGGTGGGAGTGTTCTAAGTGTGTGTAAAGGGGAAGGTGGAGACATATTCTGGCGGCTTTCCGCTGGAGTCGTTCTAGCCTGTCAAGGGAAGTGTGTGACAACGGTGTGAGAGCATTGCTCGCATATGAGAATATAGGTAGTATGTATGTCTGATAGATGTGAGGTAAAGAATCACTGGTAAGTGTAGACCTTAGTCTAAAAAGAATATTGAAAGACTTGAGTGATTTTTTGACTATGTATTCAACATGCTCCGTCCAACGGAGGTCATGCTGAAAGATTATTCCGAGGTGTTTGTGTTTTTGTGCTACGGTAAGTGGACTATTCCTGAGGGTGATCTGGGGTAGCTGTTCAGGGGGGCGGTTATTGTGGGAGAACGGGAGGATGACTGTTTTCTTTGTGTTAACCAGCAGGTGCCATCTTTGAAGCCAGTCTCCAGCTGCTGTGACACTCTGTTGTAGGTTTCGGGTGCAGTCTTGAAGAGTTCTCGCTATGGAAATCAGAGCGGTGTCATCTGCAAGTTGTTGGTGTTGTTCTTTTTATTTGAATTCGCAATACCAAAGTTCGCTGTACCGTGCGCGGAGGAAGCCTATCCGCCTCTACCCCAGGAAGTTGCAGATTTGGAGGAGCTTCCTCCTCTTTTCACCGTGATTGGACAGAACAGGTTCATGGTGAAGAATACGCTGTACTTTGGCAAGGAGGGTTCGTAAATTTTCGCAACTGATGCCTGCCTCAGACTCCTCTCCGAATATCGAGACTGGTTCATGGACTGCACTATAGTACGCGCGAAAGTGCTTCGCGCTGACATACTCTAATTTCAGAAATTTTAGGTGCTCAATATTTTCGGTATGAGGCCAAAAGGCTAGGTTAGGTGAACAAAAAATTTAGGTACAGAGAAGCAGTTCCGTATTGGATTATGCGTGTTAGTGTTTGTTCGGTTTATTGAAATTTTTGGTATGGAACAGATGCACCGAAAGAACCGAAAATAAAAGTACACAGAAAATTTCTGAAATTACAGTATATGCGCTGAAGTGCCTGGCGCTGACGTTACCTCGTGCTGACAGTACATCGCACTGAAGTGCCTGGCGCTGACGTTACCTCGCGCTGACAGTACATCGCACTGAAGTGCCTTGCGCTGACGTTACCTCGCGCTGACAGTGACATCGCACTGAAGTGCCTTGCGCTGACGCTACCTCGCGCTGACAGTAAATCGCACTGAAGTGCCTGGCCCTGACGTTACCTCGCGCTGACAGTACATCGCACTGAAGTGCCTGGCGCTAACGTTACCTCGCGCTGACAGTTCATCGCACTGAAGTGCCTTGCGCTGACGTTACCTCGCGCTGACAGTACATCGCA